>NC_064811.1:81101621-81129391 GCF_023721935.1 Panthera uncia
AAATAAATAAAATAATAAAGCAAAATGTAACAAAAAAAAAAAAAAAAAAGTCGTGTGCTCTTCTGACTAAACCAGCCAGCCCCCGCTATTTTTGTTTA
The DNA here is from genome assembly GCF_023721935.1 of Panthera uncia. Taxonomy (NCBI): domain Eukaryota; kingdom Metazoa; phylum Chordata; class Mammalia; order Carnivora; family Felidae; genus Panthera; species Panthera uncia. The sequence goes on from NC_064811.1 coordinate 81,101,720, forward strand.
TTTTATTCCATAGTGTTTCATATGCTGAATGATACTATAAATGATTATGATTTTATTTTCTGATTTTTCATTGCTACTATATTAAAATATAATTGATTTTTGTCTATTGACCTAGTATTCACTAACTTTGCTAAATTCATTTCTAATCCTAGAAGCTTTTTGGTACATTTCTTAGGATGTTCTCTGTATATAGTCATGCAATTAGTTAATAAAGGCAGTTTAATAAAATACTTCTTCTTTGATATTTAGGACTTTTGTTTATTTTTCTGGCCTTAATCACTAGTTTTGATCTCCAGTACAATGTTGAATTGGTAAAGGCAGAATTTCTTGCCTTGGTCCCCAAAATAGGCATATAGTTTTAACAGTAAGTATGCTGCTAGCTTTAGGTTTTTCATAGTTTGCAAAAAGCTTTTTAATCATTCATGGATGCTGGATTTTGTCAAAGTTTTTCTTGCATCTATTGAGATGATCATACAACTTTTCTTTTTTATTCTCTTATGAATTACACTTACTCTGTGGTGAATTACATTAATATTTGAATATTTGGATTCCTGAAATAAATCCCACTTGATCATAATTTATCATTTTTCTATATTGTTGAGTTTGATCTGCTAATATTTTGTTCAGATTTTTTGTGCCTACGTTCATGAAATCTGTAGCTTTCTTGTAAAATATTTGTCTGGCTTAGTTATGAAGGTAATACTAATGGTAAGATTAGTTGGGAAGTGTCCCTCTTTCTCTATTTTCTAAAGTTATTTGAGTAAAATTGTTACTTTTTTTCTCCTTAAGTGTTTTATTGAATTGACCAGTAGAGTCACCTAGAAATTGAGTTTACTTTGTGGGAATATTTTAATTAAGACTCTAATTTCTAAAAATAGTCATAGGTCTCTTCAGATTTTCCATTTTTTCCTTGAATCAGTTGGTAACTTTTTTATCTGTGTCTGTCAAGGAATTTGTCCGTTTCATGTAAGTTGTCAAATTTAGTGGAATAAAATTGTTTATATTATTCTCTTAACATTCTTTTAATGTCTGTAGTATATGTACTACTGTCTTCTATTTTATTCCTAAATTTTATATTTGTGCCTTTTTAAAAATTGATCTAATTAGAGGTTTATCAATTATATTGTTCTTTTCCAACTAGCATTTGATTTCATTGACTTCTCTGCATTTTCTTTGTTATTTTACTGATCCTCAATTTTATCTATATATTTTTTCTACTTACTTTGGGTTTAATTTGATTTTAATTTTTTAGTTTCATAAGGATACCTGTATCAGCGATTTTAAGCCTTTATTATTTTCTATTATTATCATTTAAAGCTATAAAGTTTCCATCTAATTTCTGTTTTAGCTGCATCTCACAACTTTTGATATGCTGTGTTTTTATTACCGTTCAGTTCAAAATATCTTACTATTTCCCTTGGTTTTTTTTCTTGACTCATAGTGTTCCAATGTTTGGAAGTTTTACAGATATATTATTATTGGTTTCTAATTTAATTTCAGGTAGTCAGAGAACATAGCCTGTATAATTTCAATCACTTCAAAGTTTTTGGGAAGTATTATTATACGGTCCAGGAGAAGGTTCATCTTGATGAGTACTCCAAGCCATTTGAAAAAAAAAAATGTGTACTATTTTATTGTTGAATGTCAACTAATGTCAATTAGCTCAAGTTGATCAGTAGTATTTGTTGGTCAGATACGATTTTCTTACTACTTTTTTCTATCAAGTATGTATATGAAAGTGCTGACTTCTTCAGCTTTAGCGATTAGATTTGCCTACTTCTTTTAGTTGTAGCAGTTATTGATTCATGTACTTTGAAGTGTGATTAAGTATATGCTTGTTTAGGATTGCTCAGAATTTTTGATGAATTACCTCCTTCATCTTTGTGCAACGTTCTTCATTATCACTTGTGATACTCTTTTTTTTAAAGTGCACTTTGTCTGAAATAAGTAGAGCTATCCCAACTTGGTTGGTTAATGTTTAGATGATGTTCTTTTCCCCCATCTTTCCATTTTCAACCTGTATATGTCTTTATGATGTAAGAGGGATTTGTGTGAAGAGCATATTGTGTGTTGCATTTAAATTTAATTTGACAATTTTCTCCTTTTAATTTGGGTATTTACATGATCTGAAAATAAATTATTATCAATTTTTCATTTTTATCAAACCTTCAAGGAAGGGATAATTAATTCCATGTTATTTAAGCTGCACCAACCATATCAGATCATAGAGAAGGAAAGATTCCAAATTATTCTATGAAGCCAGCACAACGCCAACAAAGAGCACCAAAAAAGAGAAAAAATTACTGGGGGAAAAAAATCTATTTTATGCATATTGGTGCAAAATTCATAAATTAATAACAAATAGAATCACCCAGTGTTATGTTAAAAATAACAAACAAAAATAACAAACACACAAGCAAGTGGGCTGTTTTTTAAAAAGTAATAGGTGAAAAGAGGTGAAAAATCATATAAATAGCTCCATAAATGCTAAAAATCCCGTAAAGGCATTTGATAAAATTCACCTTATGTCCCTAATTTTAACTATTAAAGTTTTTTTTTATCATTTTATTTTATTTCATCATAAGTATACTCTTTTTAAAAATTCATTTATTTATTTATTTAATGTTTTTATTTATTTTTGAGACAGAGAGAGACAGAGCATGAGCAGGGGAGGGGCAGAGAGAGACACACACAGAATCCGAAGCAGGCTCCAAGCTGTCAGCACAGAGCCCGACGCGGGGCTCGAACTCATGAACCGTGAGATCATGACCTGAGCTGAAGTCGGACACTCAACCAACTGAGCCACCCAGGCTCCCCAATAAGTATACTCTTTAATCCCCATCACCTATTGAACCCATCTCCCTCTCCCCTCCCAGTTTGTTCTCTATAGTTTAGAGTCTGTTTCTTGGTTTGTCGCTCTCTCTGTCTCTCTCTTTTTTTTCCTTTGCTCATTTATTTGTTTCTTAAATTTCATATATGAATGAGAGTGTATGGTATGTATGTTTCTCTGAATGACTTATTTCATTTAGCATTATACCCTCTAGATCCATCCATTTTGTTGCAAATGGCAAGATTTCATTGTTTTGTTTTTTTTTATGGCTGAACAATAATCCGTTGTGTGTGTGTGTGGGGGGGTATAGATATCACTTCTTCTTTATCAGTTTCTTTCATGATTATTGGTCTGTTGAGGCTGTCTAATTCCTCTGAGGTCCAACTGGTGATTTATATTTCCTCAAAAAACTACCAATTTCAGCTGGTTTTCAACTGAATTTACATGTAGTCCAGCACAATATCCTCCAAGAATTCTCCTTTCTCTGTGTTAGTGGTTATTTCCCTATTTTAATTTTCAACTTTATATGTTTGAGTCATTCCTCCCCCAACCCCTATTAGATTACCTAGACCTAAAATAATCCATCAAATGACACATACTTTTCAAATAGTAGCCTACTTACTATGTACACAGCCCAGAAATAGAGGAGCTGAAATCAGGGACAAGGATGAGGAAGGTAACAGGAGAGGGGTAGTTTGACAAACACAAGTCATTGAATAAACATTTAAAAAGCAGAGAGCCCGTGCACATATGACCTGGTCTTGAACACCCTGTATCTCCTTTTCCCAAGTCCTCCACACCCAGTAAAAACCTGCTACATCCCACCTTGCCTTCAACACCCAGGTGTCACCTCCTCTTGGAAACTTACCTGGATTTCATGGGAAAAGTCAACGCCTTTCCTCTGATATTCAAGATTACTTTTTTTCCTTGAATTTTGAAAAATTTCAAATACAGAAAGTTAAAAGAATAAAACCAATGGGATTAATCAATGTTAACATTCGGTCAGTTTTACTTTAGATCTTTTTTGTTAAAAGAAGCATTATGGACAAATTAAAAGTCCTTCCTTTTGAATGAAATCTTTCCATTTGCAATGACATGGATGGAGCTAGAGTGTATTATGCAAAGTGAAATAAGTCAGGCAGAGAAAGACAAATACTATATGATTTCACTCATATATGGAATTCAAGATACAAAACAGACAAGGGGCATCTGAGTGGCTCAGTCGGTTAAGCATCCGACTTCGGCTCAGGTCACGATCTCACGGATGGTGAGTTCGAGCCCTGCATGGGGCTCTGGGCTGACAGCTCAGAGCCTGGTTAGCTAACTTTGATTTAAATAAAAATTTGAAAGGAAAAATAAATAAATTAATAAAAGTCCTTCCTTTTACCAACCAAAGCAATTTCTTTCCTTCACCAGAGACCACCACAAATGTGAATTTGGTAGTTATTGTGACATATTTGTATCCATAAATTATAAATAGTATTATTTGTGATTTCCATTAAAATCAAATGTTCATGAAAGAAATAAGAAAATAAATTATTATCCACTTGGCAATTTTTTCAGGCTCATCCCTACTGGGATTAACACTGGGGAAAGAACCATAACCTCAGTGCTAAAGTAGTTGCCTAGGTTTTTGTATTTCTCTCTCTGGAGAACTTTACTGTTGAAGATGACAAATCATCTTAAGCATTTTATTATTTTTTTCCCTCTGTGTAATTTGATTCATTCATTCACTCATCCATGAATTTATTCAAGAAGCATTTGTAACAGGGTCACAAGATTTATGCATACGACGTCTCAGGTATGTAGTCAGGATATGTTTTTAAAAATTATGTCTAAAACAACCCCAATCTATACTATAACCATCAGTCTATCAAGTAAAAGGCAAAAAAAGTAGCTTCTAGTCTTATTAAAACATGGACCACTGTAATGATTGAAATAATCTTTTAAGGTTGTGCTCTTTATCACTTGGTAAAAAGAAATGCTCAGTTTCCTAGAATCTTCCTGTCTTCCTGATTCTCTCCCAGGGCATCTTAGGGAAGGAGGACTTCATGACTTCCTGGCTGGGGGAAGATAGGCTCCCCAGAACTTGCAATGGTTTTGTTCCATTCCTCCAATCTTCATGAGGGTTCCCTGTTTGCTTGGTTGTTGCCTGCCTACTGCATTTGTAGCTGAGGTCTTTACCTTGTGGAATAGTCTTGTTTATCTTGTTTGGTTAGTTTTGCAGTTGACCTTAGGTTACACTGGTACAAAAAAACCTTTGTCCTCCGTGTGGCCTCCTACTGTGATGGTCCATCCCAAACCAAGGCCAGGGATCCCTTTACATCTCACCAATCCAGACCCTAAAAGGCAATCTGTCACCTGCTTCTCAAATTACCTGATGGTTCAATCCTTCCTCCCCAGGCTTGCTCTACTCTACACAAGGAATAAAGGAAGATTTTGTTATTGCAAGGCAGAAATGGTAAGCTGCCCCGAAAAGCAAATTTGAAGGCTACTCTCTAAGCACTCTTTGTTGCCAAATTAAACTCTGATGTGGTTTTGCCCCAGCTTGGTTAGGGCAACCTGTGGTTTGGGTTCTTCGTAGAGACTCAAACAACCCAACAGCTTCCTTCTTCCCATGGCAGTCCTAACACCCAGTCCTGGTGGAAGCCCGGAGAGAAGTTGGGACATTCAGATCTGTTTTCCACATCTCCTCTTTCCCTTTTCCTTCCTACGGCCCTCTATAATAGGGATGGGCTTCCATTCCTTCTGTATCACATCCTCCTCGTATCACCATGCAGCAAGGCCTGGCTATCAGGGACCGAAGGCATATAGGTGTTAACGTTATGTGAGAAATCAGAGTCCTCTCTAGGCTTAAAAAAAATGAAAGAAAGGAATTTAGAAAATTCTTTGGCTATAAAGCCTACAAGTCTTTGGCTTTTAAATTTATTGTGTTACTTTAAAGCCCTATTTAAATGATAGGAATTGAATAGCAACATCCTTATTCATATTTCTTTAGTCACCAGTCAAGTGGATATTTCTGGTCAACTGAGAAGGAGCTCTCAGAAGGAGATGGTGCCATAGAGAAGCAAACAGTTCTTATTCAGAAGGCCAGCTTTGGAACTGGGTGGAAAATTCCAGTATCCACCATCTTTCCAATTTCCCTTTTCTGGCCAAAGCTGCAAAGCATGGTTGTTGAGTAGAAACATCTATTTACCCTCATCCTAGGAAAATATTTTCTTTCACCTTTGGAAAGCAACATGCTGCTATCTGACCTTTATTATGTCCTCACTGAATGCTTTGCAATGCTTCACAGTGATTTGCAATGCTTTGCAATAACTTTAGGGTTACCACATGAAAAATAATTGAAAATCTCTTGGTCCTTAGGAGATGAGGCCTCCCAGACATGCATATATGCAAATAAAAACGATCTCTGACTTCCCTTTGTGTGTTCAACCTGTTTGCACTACTGACCAGATACAAGAAGAAAATATTTCTTATTCCATGTGGCCATGTTCCAGGTAGAATGACACTACACATTTCAACTTGGTTTCAAAGCCTCTGCCCTGAAAAGAAAAAAGAAAGAGAGCGTGTATAATCTTGTTCTCATGGGATTAGAATCTGTTTGGAACACCATACAATGACTGGAAAGAGGAGCAGAAGCAGTACATCTTTCAGCAAAGTGCCAAGGCCCTGGAGTCAGAGCTGGCTGGTTTCTTCCTATTTATGTTACCCCGTAATTGGAATAATTAGTTAACTGACAAAGTTTAAACACAGGGTTTATTTTATGACCTCCTATAAAATAATATCCTCAAGAGTCTGAAAAACAGAAGTTCAGTAAAAGTCCATCTTAAGTTTGTGAACTCTTCTAAAAACAACAGATAATTGAAAAGAGTATGTGTATAAGTTTGTTGTATAGAGCATGAAAATAATGCGAGGAAATAGAATTAGGCAAAAGAATATAATGTTTTTTTCTACCATAAACTTAAATGTTTGACACCTGCTTCCACATGTTTATTCTATTATCTAGAATTGCATAATTAGTTATTCTGAATTTAATGTTGACATTACATGATATTCCATAAAGACCATTGTAAATCCTAAGTTCCCTGCCTTTTGAAAAGTTGAGAACCTCTGCTCTATAAGGTCTTTCTGACATCAAAACTCTATAGGAAAAATAAAAACACTCCTATTGCACTTTGAGGTTCTGTTACAAATATTCTGTGGTTGGATGGGTTAATTAAGTTTAAATTATCTTATATATGATAAAACCAATGGTCCTCTGAGATTATGCAATTTATTCAGGTCACACAAAGTTGATGAAATATCTGGAATGGGAACTTCATGCATTTCCTGTATACTTCACTAATATGGGGGTCGGAGCACAGTGTCTTAGATCTCTAAGGTTATTGCATCTTTGGGTTCAGCATGACAGGCAAGTCACCTGTGTGCTATGCTTTCACTCAACAAAACCAACAATGACTATGAAAAATGGTGTCCACAGTAGAAATTCAGATGGCCACAGTTAGAATATATTTTCCATTTATATTGAGAAGCATATTCTTTGATGCATACCACATACTTCAGCATTTGAACTAGATGGAATCTTAACGACAAAGGAAACAGATAAGTATTTTGTTTTATCTCTCTTCTATGTGGCTTTTTTTTAGAATGAAAGAGTACCTACATAGTTCCTGAACTATGAAATATTATCTTTGCTTATCAGAATTATTCCACTCTTCCTTACCAGATCTTACAATATTACTGCCTCCCTTTCTCAGTCCAGGCTTTTCCATGAATGTAATATATTATATGAAAGGGGCCTGAAGAAAACACATAGCATCCTGACATGCTTAGTGACCTAAGGAGAAGTGTTGCAACTGTGGATAGAGTTAGAGTGTGGGAAGAGCTTATGAGGAGATCTAGTCCCATGTGTTATATTGTTCAAGTAAGAGCTGCACACTGCGTGGAAGTTGCATTGCCAGTCAACGTAAAATGACCTAGGCCTGTGCACATAAATTAGATCTTTAGTTTTAGCTACAAAACAAGCCTCAAGTACATAGCATGGAAACTGAAGACTGTTCCACTCATCCTATCTTTTGAAAAAATGCAGTGTCTGGATAGAAGTCATTTAATAAAAATCTACAATGGGGCTTATAAAACAATACTGCAGCTTAAGAATAGGGAACAACATTCCCAAATATAAAAGAAAATCAGTTTATATAAGAAACATCATAATTTTAGAAAGCAATTGCTTCATTGCTCCTCAAGTGTATGAATGGTGTAGCCTCCATGAAACAGGTGCTCTGGCCATCAAGCTAAGGCAAAGACTGGGGTCAAAATACTATCTGAGTGAATGGGAAACTAATACACTAATAAATACACTAATACACTAATAAACTACAGGTACCCAAGTTTAAAAATCTTCTCAAAATGGAAGTAGTAAATAGTAGAATTAACACTTCTGACATCAAATCAACATTCTGGAGGGCAAACTTGAGATACTCATCAAAAAACTATAGAGTGGGTTAAAAAAACACTTCTTAATGTGATAAAGGTTAAAAATAAAAGAATAGATGACAATAACTTTAATTTTTATTGAGCATATATTACATTTTAGGCATACATTGGGCAAATTCAAATGAAAAAGAAATCAAGATGGTTTCATAAACATCATATAGAGTAGCATGCATACAAAGTAGCACCAGACCTGACAAAGAGGGTCATTTTGTATTGATAAAAGGAAAGTTGCATTGTCAAGAAATATCCTGGCATTAAATAATGTGATATTTTACAAGTTACAACTTCGGAGAATGAGAGACACACTTAAAAGGAACCGAGAAGTACTGATCTAATCTAAGGGAGAGGAATGCATACAGGTTGGGCCACCCAATCCATGAGGATGCCAAGACACATAGTCATAAAATCTTTTTTTTTCTTCCTAGTCATAAAATCTTAATGAACAATGGCTTAAGGCTTTGCTTCTCGAAGTGAGGTCTACAGACGAACAGCATGGGATTCACCTGGAGCTTTCTAGAGATGCAGAATCTCGGGCTCACCCTATACCTACTGAATCCAAATCTGCATTCTAACAAAATGCCCAGGTGATTCAAATGCACATTACTCATTCATGCATACACATATATACTTCATACATAAAGAAGATTTTGAATAATAAAAAGTAAGGTAAATTTGTATGTGCTATATACTTTACATATGGACTATCCTCTTTTTTTGAACATTTATGGAAGACTTATGAAATGCATCACTTGGCTATAGATAAAACTATCAATTCTGAATAGTAGAAGTTGTAAAAGTCAAATAATCTACAAATTACATTAAAATTTAATGGCACAGATTTGAACAAAAATCAACAAACCAAAAAATAATAACTACTAGCTATTGTTTCAAAGAAGATATTAAAAATAAAATTATGGACTTTTTAGAAAACTATACACCGAAATTTGTAAGATGCTCTCAACTGTATTCATAGGCAAAAGCTTTAATTATTTAATACGAAAAGTTCTAATCTAAATATTTAAGTTAAGGAAGTAGAGAAACTATAGCAGCTTTGTGGAAGGCCAAGACACATATGTCTGGTGACAAAACTGATTCAATTGATTTTTTTCTTATACAGATTATAAATCATATTCTTCAACCACTTAGAGCTTTGTCATTGTTCTTTACACTGATGTAGAAACCAATCATTACTTAGACGGTGCTGTGCTCCTTGAAAATAGAAGTTTTTAACTGCCTGAAAATCAGACCCAGAGCTAGAATAGCTCACTCATTAACTAGAGGGCCACAGAAGAGTTTTACTTGCAGCTTACAGCTGAGCCCCTTTCCTGATCATCTTTCCAGGAAGGATAGAAGAGGAGAGTATTCTGTTTCCTTTTATTGTTTTAACAGGGCAAATAATATGGGCTCGTAGTGGCATCTGATCACAACATCCTGCTCTGATTTAGGACAAAAGGACAAGCTTCTTGCTAATTTTTATGGACAAATAACAGATAATTATATTTGACTTTCTAAACAAAGAGAATTTTGAAGTGATTTCTGTACATTACATGTGTGCCTCTTTTACTGAAGATATTCAGGATATGTCAGAATAGAGTCCAGCCCTTGGTGTATTTTGCTTAAGAACAATAGAAAATAAAAGCTGTTAATCACATCTGTCCCTATAAAACAACAACAACAAAAACAACAACAACAACTTATTATGTAGTTTGCCAGGAAGTCTTGGGGTCCATTTAGAGGATTTTCCTAAGTGATTCTGAGAACAAGGACTTAGGACTTTGTCCATAAGAGTTAATGAGAAACTTTGGATGTTTTTAAATGGGGAAGAGGGACTCATAATCATTTTGGCATCTTAAAATGATCATCGTTATTGTTCATGTGGTGAAGAATAGATTAGATAGGAATGAAGCTGAAGATTGAAGCTGGAGACTGAAAATCCACATATGACTTCTGACTCCCCCAAATTTAACTACTAATAGCCTATGGTTGACCAGAAGCCTTACTGAGAACATTAAACAGCTGTCTAACACATATTTTTATATCTATTATATACTGTATTCTTATAATAAAATAATCCAGGGAAAAGATAATGTTAAGAAAACCATAAGGAAAAGAAAATACATTTACAGTACTGTATTGTATTTGTTGAAAAAACAAAAACAAAACCTGTATAAGTGGACTCACACAGGTAAAACCCATGTTGTTCAAAGGTCACCTGTATTTCAAACACAATTTTAAAGAGTTTGTATTTCTTTTTTCAAAGGAAAGAGGCCACTGAAAGTTCTCAGTATTAAAGTGAAAGGATCAAAGTTGTGTTACACGAACACCGTTTAGCCGCCTACAAGAATACTGTGAGGGATGTGGGGAGGGTAGCAGTTCTTCCAGTAGAACTATTACTTTATGTAAGAAGATATAAATATTCAAATTAGAGCAGCAGAATTAAAATCGAAAAGAAGAAACCATGCTCAAACCCCCATTTTTCATCAATGCATTTTAATATTGAGGTACTGTTGGCAGCACTTTTTTATTTCTGGTTAGGTGGAAGGAATGGGTGGTCATGAGAGGGAGCTAGACCTAGTGCCAGTCACACTTAATGAACACCATGTCCCTGAGTGCTCACAGCATCACTTTAAAGTAGTTATGCTTTTTCTCCATTCTACAGATAAACTGGGGTTCAGATAGGTTAAATAACTTTCCCAAAGTCACATAGCTGGAAAAGAAGCAAAGCTGAGAGTCAAACCTAAATCTGTATGACTGAATGGTTATTGCTATAATGTTAAACATAATAAAGTCCTCTTCAAAAGGGAGGTTTTGTTTTTGAACAGCAGTTTTAGGAGATGGCCAAAGGAACACAGAGATGCAAGTATAATTAATTCTAGGTTTACAATAGTTTTCCATGGATGTTAGATTGTAGGCAATGCTTATTTCCTCCTCAGTAATCACGTACAGTATTTGTTTTCTCACTGTAGGCAGTATTCATTAAACAGACTATTGAAATATGCCATTTCTTGTGAAAGAGCTGTTGAACCAGCCCAACGTTTATCTAAGCAAATACTTCACCACCTATCTTACATGGGTTGCCGTAACAAAATACTGCAGATAGGGTGCTTTAAACAACAGACATTTATTTCTTACAGTTCTGGAGGCTGGGAAATCCAAGATCAAGGTGCTGACTGATTTGGTTCCTTGTGAGAGCCCTTTTCCTGGCTTGTAGATGGCTACTTTCTTGTTGTGTCCTCATGTGTTGGAGAGAGAGACTTCTCTGTGTCTTCTCTTATATGAACACTAATCCTATGAATCAGGACCCTTCTGTCATATTTCCTTATTCCAAATATAGTCACATCAGAGGTTAGGGATTCAACATGTAAATGGAGGGGGGCAATTCAGTTAATACTGCTACCTACAACAAAATTCAAAAAACGATTTACCTATTAAGTTTATTATTCAGCAAAATAAAACAGTCATAGCTTAAGAGAAAATACGCCTAATGAAAACAGTATTATTATTTGTTTGTAAGAGTTGCCTTATTACAAAGAATGCCAATGAAATTTAACATCCAAAGTGAATGTGTACACTACATGTGATTTCCAGTGAAATCAATGTCAGTGACAGTGTTCTTTGTTAATGAACTATTGTGGATAAGTGTAATATTTGCAACAGATAATTTTCTCAGAAATGATTATCCTTAATAGAAATTATAAACACAACACAAAGTCTTCTTTATGAATGACCTTAAGTTTATTGAGAAATAATACATTAAATTTATTGAGAAATGTCATAAAATGCTGATAATAAAAAGAGCAAAATCCAACTACCCAGAGAAAACCATGAATAACATCTGGGTCTATTTGCTTCCAGAATTTTTTATACATATAATTTTATATTTTATATGACTTACACTCTTCAGGACTGTTTAAATTCACATCACAATAGTTGTGAAAATGTTTTCTTTTTTCTTTTTTTTTTTAAAGATTTTATTTTTAAATAATCTCTACACTCAACATGGGGCCCAAACTCACAGTCCTGAGATCAAGAGTCACATGCTCTACCAACTGAACCAGCCAGGTGCCCCATGAAGATATTTTCAAGTTGGCAAATGTCCATCTATGATTTTTTAAGTGCTGAAGAATATTTTATTGTATGGATATGCCGTAACTTATGAGCAACATGTCAAAATCTCCAGTTCCTACATTCAGCTCAATTAGTCTTTTCAGTCTTTAAAATATTTGTTTGATTGTCTTAGTTTTAACTTTCCTAATACCAGGACTAATTTTTTATGTACTTATTAACCACTTGTTTTTCTTCCATAGATTATTTATTAATTTCCTCTGTCTATTTTTCTTTGAAGGATTTGTCTTTTTCTTACTGATATGCAAAAATTCATTCTAGAGAACTTATTAACCATTTATGGTTAGTTTGAAAAAGTTTCCAAGTTGTCATCAGAATTTAAAATTTTTCTAGGTCTTCGTTTTCAGCTTTAGCATGTGTCTTCTAATGGAATATATACATATAAATCTTAATCTCTGTGGCACTTATTTAGATATATGGAATGAGGTAGGAATATGATCAAGTATCCCAATACAAATTATTGAATTATCTGTCCTTTTAGCATTTACTAAAATTTCAACTTTATTATATACTAAACTGTTATGCATTTTTAGGTCTATTTGTGGATTTCCTAAATTAGTTCCACTGGATTGTCTTTCCATAACTGTGAAACATAGTTTTATTTTTTATTTCATTTTATATTTGTCACTGGTATGCAGAAATGTACTGACTTTGCATTAGCGATCTTTCTAAATTCCCTTATTTTTATAATTAAAAGATTCTTTTAGATTTTCTACACATAAACCCTCTGGGAATAGTGAAAGCTTTATTTCTTACTTCCTGGTTCTTTTCTTTTTTTAAGTTTATTTATCCATTTATTTTGAGAGAGAGAGCAAGCGAGCATGGGATGGGGACGGGCAGAGAGAGGGAGAGACAGCATCCCAAGCAGGCTCTGCGCTGCCAACACAGAGGCTGAAATGGGGCTTGAACTCCCAAATCTTGAGATCATGACCTGAGCCGATATCAAGAGTCAGACACTTAACTGACTGAGCCACCCAGGTGCCTCATCTCCCTTTCTGATTCTTAAACATTTTATTTCTTCTTTTTGCATCCTTGCACTGGGTAGGGCTTCCAGTAAAAGTTGAATTGAAGTTGTATTTATACTCCTATAAATTGTGAATCTCAATAATTGTCAATTGTCATTGCCAATCTCAATAATTCATTATTAAGTATGATATTTGCGGTAGGTTGATAGGCTACGTAGATAGGCTTTATCAGAATAAGAAAGTTCTCTTTAATTCATATTTTGCTAAGAGTTTTTTATCATTGGAATTTGAGTTTTATCATATGCTTTTCTGCATCTGTCAAGATCATCATGTAACTTTTTCTTTTTTTATGTGCTGAAATACATTGATTTTCAAATGCTAAACAGATGTTATATTCCTGAGTCAATCTACCTAGTCATGATATATTATTTTCTTTATAGTGTGCTGAATTTATTTTGTTTAGCATATTTCCATCTATTTTTTGTACAGTTCATCTGTAATTTTCCTTTTTTCTATGATGTTCTTATAGATTTTGGTATTACTATAGTTATGCTGGCTTTATAACATGAGTTGGAAAATATTCCCTCTTTTTCTATTCTCTGGAGGAGGCATGATTAATCATCAGGAAAATAAGAATGAAAACCACAAGGTGATATCACTCCATATCCATTAGGATGGTTATTATTAAAACAAACAAATAACAATTGTTGGCAGTGATGTGGAGAAGCTGGAAACCTTGTGCACTGTTAGTGGGATTATAAAATGGCACAAATGCTGTGAAAAACTGGCAGTTCCTAAAAAAATTAAAAATACAACTACCATATGATCCAGCAACTTCACTTCACATATACCCCAAAGAATTCAAAGCACAGTCTCAGATATTTGGAGAACCACGTTCATGGCAGCACTATTTACAATAGCCAAGAGGTGGAAGCAACCCAAGTTTCCATTGACACATGAATGGATAAACAAAATGTGGTACATACATACAGTGGAATGCTAAGGAAGGAAATCCTGTCACATGCTACAACATGGTTGAACCCTGAGGATATTACCTAAGTGAAATAAGCCACTCACAAAAGGACGAATACTGTATGATTTCACTTATATGAGGTTTCTAAAGTATCCAGGTTCATTGAAATAGAAAGTAGAATGGTGTTTACCATGAGGGTAAAAAGAGTTGTTGTTTAATGTGTATAGAGTTTTAGATTTGCAAGATGAAAAAGTTCTGGAGATCTGTTTTACAACAGTGTAAATATACTTAACACTACTGACTTGTACATTTAAAAATAATTGAGATGGTAAATTTTATTTGTTTTTTACCAATAAAAAAAAGACACAAGTTGAACTTTTAGATGTCCAGCATGGAAAAATACACTCAGTGGTACTAACAGCAGATTAGACATTACAGAATAAGAGATTAGTCAACTTGAAGAGAGAGACAGAGACAGAGACAGAGAGACAGAGAGACAGAGAGAAACTATTCAAAATTAAATACAGGGGAGAAAAATGAATAAAATATCAGTGAGAAGTGAGATAACTTCAAGAGCCCTAATGTATGTGTAACTGTAATCCCAGGGAATAAAAAGAGGGGGGGAGAATATCATATTTGAAGATGTAATGGTTGACAGTTCTCTATATTTGATGAAAGCTATAAACCCACAGATCCAAAAAGTTCAATAAACACCAAGCACAAAAAACATGGAGAAAACTATATTTTCTATGTTTGAGCATTATGCTCAAATATATTGCTTAAAACCAGTGATAAGGAGAAAATTTTTTATTTTATTATTTTATTTATTTTTGAAAGGGAGAGAGACAGAGCATGAGCAGGGGAGGGGCAGAGAGAGAGGGAGACACAGAATCTGAAGCAGGCTCCAGGCTCTGAGCCTGACATGGGGCTTGAACCCACGAGATTTTTATTTTATTTTATTTTATTTTATTTTATTTTATTTTATTTTATAAATAATTTATTTATTTTGAGAGATAGAGAAAAAGAGAGCATGTGTGTGTGCATGTGCTCATGCGAGTGGGGGAGGGGCAGAGAGGAAGAGAGAAAATCCCAAGCAGGCTCCATACTGTCACTTGAACATATGAACTGTGAGATCATGACCTGGCCCAAAATCAAGACTCTTGACACTCAGCTGACTGAGCCACCCAGGCACCCCAGTGACATAGAGAAAATCTTTTTTTTTTTAATAAAAAATTTTTTTTAATGTTGATTTAGTTTTGAGAGAGAGAGAGAGAGACACAGAGCGTGAGCAGAGAAGGGGTGGACAGAGGGAGACAGAATCTGAAGCAGGGTCCAGACTCTGAGCTGTCAACACAGAGCCCGAGGCAGAACTTGAACACACAAGCCATGAAATCATGACCTGAGCTGAATTCGGACACTTAACCAACTGAACCACCCAGGCGCACCAAGAGAAAAT
The DNA here is from genome assembly GCF_023721935.1 of Panthera uncia. Classification (NCBI taxonomy): domain Eukaryota; kingdom Metazoa; phylum Chordata; class Mammalia; order Carnivora; family Felidae; genus Panthera; species Panthera uncia. The sequence goes on from NC_064811.1 coordinate 81,117,568, forward strand.
CTCAAAAACAGCCAGAGAATAAAGATTGGTCATGTTCAGAAAAACAAAGACAAGCAGGACAGCAGATTTTTTGTTGGAAACAACACAAGAAAGAAGATGGTGGAACAAGATCTTTAAAGCACTGAATGAAAAAATAATCTTTCAATCTAGGATTCTATACCCAGTGAAAATATTTCTAAGTTGAAGGTGGAGTAAAGATAATTTTTAGTACATAAAGGTTGAAAGAATTCACCATCAGACCCACAGTATAAAAAAATATTAAGTAAATTTCTTTAAGCAGAAGGAAAATCTATAGTGACAGAAACAAGACCACTGGTTGCATTGGATGGATTAGGAGTAGGAAATTATCAAGGGGCACAAGGGTCTTGTAGGAATTGTGGATATATTTATCATCTTGTGAATATGCATAAAAACTTATCAAGTTGTACATTTTACATCTGTGCAGTTTATTATATGTCAATTATAATTCAAAAAGCTTCTCCATAAACATTATGAGGTTGATCAGGGAAATCTTTTTTATCAATTAAAAAAATTTTTTTATTTAAATTATTTTTTAAATTTACATCCAAGGTAGTTAGCATATAGTGCAACAATGGTTTCAGGAGTAGATTCCTTAATGCCCCTTACCCATTTAGCCCATCCCCCTTCCCACAACCCCCTCCAGGAACTCTCTGTTCTCCATATTTAAGAGTCTCTTATGTTTTTGTTCCCCTCCCTGGTTTTATATAATTTTTGCTTCCCTTCCCTTATGTTGATCTGTTTTGTATCTTAAAGTCCTCATATGAGCAAAGTCATATGATATTTGTCTTTCTCTGACTAACTTCGCTTAGTATAATACCCTCTAGTTCCACCCACATAGTTGCAAATGGCAAGATTTCGTTCTTTTTGATTGCTGAGTAATACTCCATTGTATATATATGTACCACATCTTCTTTATTCATTCATCCATTGATGGACATTTGAGCTCTTTCCATACTTTGGCTACTGTTGATAGTGCTGCTATAAACATTGGGGTACATGTGCCGATCAGGGAAATCTTTATAAATCCTCTAACAGTAATTGAACTGGCTTTATCTTCCTGTATTCAGCTGTGATCAAGATCCCATAATGGGGGAAAGAAAAACCCAACCCAAACCAAAACAAACACACACACACACACACACACACACATAAAAACCTTTAGCTGGCAGCAGGAATGTATTTGATTAAAAGCATGGAATCATAAAGTCATCTTTTAAATTTTTTTTTTTCAACATTTTTTATTTTATTTTTGGGACAGAGAGAGACAGAGCATGAACGGGGGAGGGGCAGAGAGAGAGGGAGACACAGAATCGGAAACAGGCTCCAGGCTCAGAGCCATCAGCCCAGAGCCTGACGCGGGGCTCGAACTCACGGACCGCGAGATCGTGACCTGGCTGAAGTCGGACGCTCAACTGACTGCGCCACCCAGGCGCCCCTAAAGTCATCTTTTAAAAACACTATAAAATTAAACACTAAAAAGGCAGTCTCCTCGACTTCCTTTACAAAGGACATAAAATTATTTATTTTTTGATGTAAATTAATATTTAAAATTTCCCCAGGAGAGAAAGAATTTTGATTCATGCAGAGACATAAATAGCTCATGTAAAACCTTTCTTTGAACAGGTTTTAAGGGAGGTAGAGAATGAGAGTGAAAAACTATATCTTAGTTTTTCTGGGATGCCATTGGTTTGTGCCATTTGTGTCAGCTTGTTAGTAAAGCTGCCATTCACTCTTAAAATTATACTGCTTTGGGTAATAAATTATGTGGGCACCTACCAAGTCTGGCTAAGATACAAGAGAAGGAGAAAAGAGGCAGAAGGAACACACGGGGAACACACATATCAAAGTCTTCTGCTTCTCAGAATTGCCTAAATCTTCTGTTCTTGTATCAGGTCATCTATTAAGAGGGTGTGAATCAGTGGTGAGAATGGTGCTAACCCTCACTATGTATGGAAAAAAACAGACTTCAGTGAAGGAAAAAGAAGTTAACTCACATAAAGGAGCAGATAAAATGATAAAGTGAAGTCTGCACTAAGATCAAGTTCTGTTCCTGGGTCCTGTTGTTGCTGAGGTCTGGGTGCCTTCTATCCTATTCATTGTTTGCTTGTTCATCCTTCTTTGAATTCCATTAATTAATACATTCTCAGTCTGCCAGGGTCATCTGCTTTATTTAATCTGGAGCACTTCATTATTCCTTCTTTTTAAATTAAATACCCTTAATTTGGGAATTACTCTAACCTGACTCCATGTATTTCCAATGGAGCTACCTCTGCATCACCTTGGCCATGGGGTGAGCACAAGACCCAGACCTGACCAGTCATAGCATCACATCCTTGTGGCCAAAGATGTTGGCCCTGGGAGGGGCACATGACCCCAGCTACCATTGTTTGAGCACATCTTTGGGATTTTATTTTTTAAAGCTTATTTATTTATTTATTTTGAAAGAGACAGAGATAGCACAAGTAGGGAAGGGGCAGACAGAGAGGGTGAGAGACAGAATCCCAAGCAGGGATTCCATGCTGGCAGTGCAGAGCCCGATGTAGGGCTCAAACCCATGAAACTGTGAGATCATGACCTGAGCCGAAACCAAGAGTTGAATGCTTAAATGACTGAGCCACCCAAGTGCCCCAGTGTCTTTGAGATTTCAAAGCAAGAATTCTTAGAGAAGTTTTCTTTCTTTTAGGACTACTGTGACATGAGTCCTGAGCTGTTTGTATCCCAATCACCCACTGAGCAGGGAAAGCATGCCTGTAATGGGAGGGAATGACAACCACAGATAAAGGTTAATAAATAGACATTGAGAGTGAGTTTCTCCTGAAACTGGAAAGACCTCATCATCTTTATACATCATCATCAAAATGCTATAATTACTATCATACTTCTCTTTCTCACATCAAGGAACTGAAGCTAAGAAAGTTTAAGTAACTGTGCCAAAGGTCAAACAGTCAGTGGCAGAATGGGAATGTGAACTCTCAAACCCACAGTTGTCCCATCATACCACCTAGTTCCCCACAAGTTCATTGTAGGTGAACAAATAGAACATATAATGCATACTGGACACTGTTCTAAGAGCAATCCCTGTCCCTCTATGACTTATATTCTTGTGAGGGTTTACAGAGAAGAAACAAAATAAATAAGTTAGTGATATATTCTGAGAAGCAAAATAAAGTTAGGAAGTGACCAAGAATTTCCTGAGAGATATTTTATGTTAAATATACTTAGAATATTCCATTTGGTATAGACTTGACAGAGTTGAGGGAGACAGAGGGAAGATCATTCCAGGCAAAGGGTGCAGTAGAAGTGGGAGTCCCCCTGGAATTCTTGAGGCTTAGTGAGGGAGTTAGGGGATTGGGCACAGTGAGCAATACTGTGAGTGAAAGTGGCAGGTCAGAGAGGAATGTGGGGGAGGAGCAAAGTCATTTGAGTGTTGAGATCATCTTGAGGGGATTTTAGATTTTCTTCCAACTGAAATAGAAAGCCATAGGAAGGTTTTAAACAGAGGCATTACTTGATCTGGCAGCTATTTTAACAGGATCCTTCTGTCTTTTTTTGAGAACATATTGTGTATTTGTTTGGAGGTAGAGTGGAGCAGGAAGCAGAGGACACAAGAGTGGTTCAAGAGCTGAGATCAAAAACGAAAACATACGGGGGAGTTGGAGACTGTGGCAACTCTGGTGTAAGTTTTGTGACAGAAACTCAGAGAAAGGAGAGACAAATGTTACTGGAATCCTCTGAGAGAAGACTGGAGGGGCTGCTGAGGAAGAGTGGACTCTGGCCCTGCAAAGAACACAGGGACGAGGTGTGAGGAGCCAAGAGAGGAGAAGGGGAGCATAAGGAATATGTTGACAGGTTGTGGTTACCTCCACCATACCTGGAGTGTCTACTCAATGGCTGGTGCTCTGCTCAGCACTTTTGCAGACGTAGCAAAGTTATTACCACCATTGCATAAATGAGAGGATCCAGACTCAATAAGGGTAAGCAGTTATTGAAAAAAAAAATAGAAGACATAAGGATATTTCCATTTTTTTTACAGGTAGAAAATCATTATAATGCTTGATAGTGAAATTATGAAGCCTATAGTAAATCCCATGAGTTCAAATTTCTTAGTATTCTGCTTATTTCTAAATGTATTTTCTTATTCGAGGCAGCCAGTGGGCTCACGGGAAATTGTTTTTGCCATCTTTACACCCTGCTCAGCGTCATCTCAGTCAAGCAGTCATTGACAGAACTGTGGCACTGATGCAGTAGAGGAAGGGGCTTGGGATGAAGGTGGGGAAGCCAGTTGACAGCCATCTTCAACCATCAGGAGAAGGGCAAGCATGTGAAAAATAAGATCAGGCCTGTTTTCTCAGGCCTAGGAAGCAGGGTTTGGATAAGGCTTGGGGTTAGAGGCAGATCAGCCACATATAATGAACAACTTCCCTCGGCTGGCTGTTGAGCAATAAAGCACTTAGGGGCAGGCTTGGAGATGTCCTAGCAGATTATGCAACCATTTGACAGACCACAGTGGGAGGAAGTTAAACACCAGAGGGGATGGTCCCAGTAGACAACTATAAAGTTCTTCCAAATTAGGGATTAGAATCCTTTGGATGTCGGTGGACACATATCATTGCCTGACCTTTATAATGCAAGCCCATTCTTTCTGTTCTAAAGCTTAATAAATTATAAAGACACCTGCTGCTGGAATGTAGCATGTCCTACTGAAAGGAATGGAAGAAACTACACTAAGACCATGAGCTCCTATCTCTGTTCCTATCTTTGAACCAACCAGCTGTGCACCTTTATTCTCCACTTTCCTCAGCTATACAGTAAAGGGGTAGAATTTGAAGAAATTTAAGGTCATTTCCAGCTCTCACAGCCTATCGTTTTTCACAGTACCTGCCTTTTGCTCACTACATATTATCAGGTCAGTTTTCCCTTCCATAAAAATGTGTGCATTCCAGTTTTGCTGGTTTACTTGCAAGATTGTGAATTTGGGTACCTTCTTAGTCATCTAAAAGTTGGATAGCTCAATATTTTGCATGTAAAAGATTCCACTGAGGAGGCTCGAGGCCAGTGCAATGTGGCTTGGGAGTGTCAGGGGTATAATGATGAGAGGATGAAAGTTACAGAGATTTTCCTCTATGGTAAATCGAGGCCACCAAGAGAGTTTTCACGTGTAAACCCACAGTGAGGCTAGACTCACTGAAAATAAGCATACACGGCAGCAGCATTGGTTTCCCTTTTCCATCTCCTCACACAGCACCTGTGAAGGCTTTAAGTGAGTTCATAGGATGTGTATGAGAACAATTTCACCACATAGCCATTCAACCTAAAGTTGAGCCCGTGATCCCACTGAGGCCACAGTTTTACTGGAGACATTATGAAATCCACCGGGCTCTGTAGGTGAGGAGCTAAAGGAGGACGCGTCCTCTGTCCTAAGCTTCTGCTCCTCACAGCTCCTTCTTGATGCCTCTCCAGGTCTTCTTTAGTCTCTCAGTGGAACCACTTTTTGGCTGTGACCATAAGGGCTTAAAGACTCTGAGGGTTCACTGATGCAACATTACTGTGTCCCACCATTACCCCAGCAGGGAGATGGGGCACGGAGTTATGCCCATTTTATAGACAGGAAACTGAATGTGATCCCTCAAGAAGACAATCGCTCAGACTCCCAATGTATCTACTGCCCTTTCCTACCCATCCCATACATTCTGTGTGCACAGAAGCCTCAAAGTCACTAATGACAGAAACCCAACTCTGAGCTGATGGGATTAAGTAGAGAGCCGAACACTCTAAACTATTATCTATGAAGAGATCCTAGGAGGTCCCGAGGGCTGTTACTGGCAGGGGAAATGGGAGCTGCACTGAGCTGTAGCAGCCCCCCACTCTGGCCTTCCCCAGCCTTTTGTCAGGGAGCCTCCAAGGTCCTGAGCGAGGGGACACTGGGCCTGGCAGCTGAGGGCAGGGTGTTATAAGGTTTCCTAGTATGAATTTCTCTGTTTTGGAAGGTTCTAAATCCCTCTACTCCATGACAGACGCTGGGGAGAAGAGGTACGGGAAAGGGAGGAGAAGGCTGCACTAATTAAAGGTCTTTTCCTCTCATATATATTCTCAAGGCTGTGAAGTTTAAGATGTGTGGGGTGGGACTTGGAATGCCTTAGAGGTAAAACTGGGGTAGGGACTCTTGGAAATGTTTATTCACCCAAAGGGTCTCTTTAGAGCTGAGTATGCCACAGGCTATATCCCAATCACATAAATAAATGACAGTCATGTGACCCACCATTACTACCTGGGCAGCCACTAGACATCTGATACATAGGTGGGGGATGGAGAGAAATAAGCCAGAGAAACTAATGTACTAACTATTTCGGGCCTCATGCACTCAATGTAGTAAGACTCTTACTTCAGCTCCCTGGAGACTGAGAGCACCAGGTTCTCCTACTTCTCTTGCATCAGTTCCTAGGGCTGCATCAGTTAGTCCTCACTCCATTCAGTGAAGACAATGAAATTCTGAGGCCCTCCCCCCCCCCCCCCCCCCCCCCCCCAGGAAGCAGTCTTCCTCTCTCTCTCCACTGTCACACAGGGGCTTCAAAGTCACAAGAATCCAAAAGATCAAAGGCCAATAGAAATGACCCTTCACCCTGACAGAGAGTTATGTGTGTATCTCCTGTACATCCCTATTTTCTCAGAAGGGCATTGCCACCCCAACTCCCAACCTCCCCAACCCCAAGAAACTCCTTTTTTATTTATTTAGTTATTTTTAAAATTTTATTTGTTTAAATTCAAGTTAGAAACTCCTCTTTATTTAGCCAGACCCACGTTCCCAGCTGGGAGAAAGAGGCCAGCTCTTTTGCTGTAAGTAGTCATAACAACAACAGCAAAAAAGGTCCAATTTAGTTTTCTGTCACAGTCCTATTTTGCCATGTGGTAAGCAGCTGAAGCGAAAAAGGACCTGAGGCACCATAGCCACATACAAGGAACATGTGATACACGTTCCACTATGACCAAAGCAAAGAAACTCCTTTGGCTCTCTTGAGACTAGGGCCACATTGAGACCATGGCAACCATTTCTCAAACATTCATTTCATTAGTTCTGAACTTTAACATGACTCCTATTCCATACGGCTGTAAGGAAACTGACCTCAAGGTTTTCTTAAGTCCCACATATCCCCTAGGAAGTACCCTCTCTACAAGGAAGGCCCTTCTTCCCCTGGATCTCTGATTGTAGGCTCTGAGCCTTACTTTGGTGTATGGTACATGCCAGATAGCTAGTTTTTGGAAGCATACCCTAAATGCCCTGGTTAATTGTGATCTTGAAAACATAGAGATCCTGTCCTCCCTTTATATTCCCATCAAGCAGAATGTACAGCAGAACATGTTATTCAGTGTTCAGGGTAAAGGGCTCTGGGGGTGTCCAACCCAAGAGTGTCTACTTTGTAACGAAGAGTATCCCAAGTGGTAGACCATGGTCTCCTCAGAAATGCTGGCCATGCCCAGAGGGGAAGGGCCACTGATCGTTGCTAGGTTAAGTTGTTACAATATAAAAACTTGCTGCATATAGATCCCAGCATGTCCATTTGGCCACTCCTGGACTCCCTGCACCTAAATATCTCTGGTAAATCTATGTCTTGATCACTTTTTCCAGGTTTTGTCTTTGGCCTTACCTTTTCTTTAGCCATCACCCACCTGAGGCTTTAGAGTCTGCTGGGGTGAGGCTGCACATTTGGGAATACTTGTTAAAACTAAGCAAAGTTTGTTTGGGTGATATCTGCCATATTACTGAACTCTGGATAGATAAAAGTTGAGCTAATTATACATAGGATTAACCATTAAAATTAATGGTTAATCATGAAAATACTTACTTATGTTCTCGATTCTCCCTAAAACTGGATTGCAGATACAGAGTTCAAGAGAGAAACCAGCCAAGACTAGATCTGAAACACAGTGCAAACTTAATATGTTACCTAACATTGAGCTTGTTATATCTATAAAACTCTGAAATCTGAAGGTGGTTTTATATCTTCTCAGAGTCTGAAAAGATTTATATAATTTATATAAAATAGTTATCTTGAAGCTCAAAGTAGTGCCATAAAAAATACATAAAATTCCAGTCTTGGTTGTCAAAAAGTAAGGTTGTTTTTGTTGTTGTTATTGTTGTTCCCATATTTCAGATAAAGAAACTATGTGAAATAAGATAGATCCAGCTATGTGATAGTGATGGAGGTGATTTGGGAATCTGTAGAGCCAGATGCCCTATAGAGACCCACATGTGTTTCATAGATTGGTGGGTTTTCGTGGTAGGCAAAATGGATTGTTTAGTTTCAGTACTTTGTTTCTTCATGACACATATCTTCTTTAAGCAGTGAATTATTCTGTAGCTCTGAAAAACTAAATAAGTTCATGTATAAATACACAACACATTCATATAAATGGCGAGGTGGTGGTCACAAAGCCAACTACAAATTTCACGTTGGCTTTAATTCTATTACATAACACCAGTTTATCAAATTTTAATTTCTGGATCTTAAAGGGTCTTGAAGGAAGTAACAGGGGCAAAGAGCTAGTTCAGATATTAAACAGGAATATGTCTTTTTCTTGGTAAGACTACAGAGCCTAAAAGGTCAAATTGCTTTTCTTTTGGTTGGGCTGTATAAATTCAGTGTGGTAACCTTAGATGTTTTGATTAGAAGCTGGATGACGATATGTTGCTTTGATTAATAATAGTTTCTTACAAATTATGTTTGACAGACAAACTCTTTTTTTTTAATCTTTATTTTTGAAAGAGAGAGAGACAGAGTGTGAGTGGGGTGGGGAGGGGGAGAGAGGGGAACACAGAATCTGAAGCTGGCTCCAGGCTCTGAGCTGTCAGCACAGAGACTGATGCGGGGCTTGAACTCAGGAACTGCGAGATCATGACCTGAGCCAAAGTCGGACACTTAACCGACTGAGCCACCCAGGCTCCCTGATAGACAAACTCTTAAAACCTTGGGGGGGCTATAATAATCCCCTTGGATTATTGAAGTCCTTTGGGGGGGTTATAATAATGAAAGGGGGACTGGTGGTGAATCATTAATGAAACACCAGTGATAGAAGAGAGGCCTAGGGTCAGGTCAACCAGTCTTTATTTGGTGAATAATTTCACTGGAAATTCTCAGTCACTTTTGGATTAGCCTAGTTTACTACTAAATACTTAAAGGGAGTCATTTATTTACTAAGTATTTATTGGAACCAAGATGAAAAGTACAGTGCTAAGTATTGGGGAGAAAATGAGGAATGAGGCGTATGTCCTGTGATTGTGCCTGCTCTGCCTGCCACTTCAGATCTACTCCCTGCCCTGCTCTATGCCCCTAGGAGATTGATTCTACAGCTGGAACACCAGGCCTCCCTGGCCTCTGGATTCTGGCTAGGTTGAGTCAAGGAAGTTCCCAGCAGAAGATCAGAGGGCCGGAGGAAACAGAGGTTGGGTGTTTATTCCCTGTCTTCCTCATTGCCCACCCTGGTTTGGAAGTGATTGTTTCCTCTAGCTGTGGCCACGGCTCTGTCTGTGGTTCCGACTCTTGGTAGATTCTGGTAACTCTTCCTTGTCCTTGCCCTTCAGGCCTAGAAGCAATAATAGCTTCCTACCGTAATGAGACCCTGGATACTTTATCACTCCTTGTTGGAGTGACTAATCCTGGGTGCATTGCTGAAAAAAAAAATGAAAAAAAAAACCAAAAAAAAAACCCCTTTATTAAACTTTCTTCAATGAAACTCTAATTGGATTTTGTATATTGTTTCCTGCTAGGATCCTGACTGACTTAGCTCTTGCCCTTGAGTTGTTCACCAGACAATTCAATAAGCAGGGACTATTCAGCATAAGCCCAAACTGTGGTGAAAATTCTAATTTCTGGCTTACTAGCTTAGAAGCTCACAAATGTAAGGAACAAAGAGAGGAATGTAAATGAAAATTACAGCAACCGTCAAAGCAAACACCTAGAGATCACTGAACTAAACCATTCTTTTAACCTACATTTATTTATTAATAACCTATTATTATGCAAAGAATTATGTGGGGGACTTGAATTTAAAATGGGAGAATGGGATCAATTCAATGAGATTAAAAAGCTAATAAATGTAAATACAGTACAAGAAGAAAGACTTGGAGTCATAATGGAAATATAAGCACTCTACCCCCAAACCCTCAGTCTATGACATCATTTGTAAGTTCAAATGTGATTTACATACTGATTAACAGACCATTCTCTGTACATTTTCTCTTATTCCTAAAGCGGGTTGTGCAGGACATATGCGGGAGGATGTATTTTGTGCAAGTTGCACAGCTGGTCCAGCATTTCAGGGTTTGGTGTCTCCATCAAGTACAAAATTTGCAGCTGTGATTTCACCGTCCCCAACTCTACTAGAAAAGAGAAACAAAAAAGGCAGTTGGAAGAGTATCCTGAGGTACCTACAAAAAGGAGCAGTTATGTCTTGTCTCTTCCTAACTTGACAGTGGACTCACACATAGTAGATACTGCCACCCTCAACTCTTTTAAGACCTGCAGATAAGACCAATCCTCAGTGGACTGAGAGCCTTTCATTTGTGCATCTGTTAATTAGGGAACACTACTGGGCATCTATTCTTGTTAGCCTCTCTGTTGCTGGAGAGAGATGGATAAACTCATGAGGGAACAAACACGTAAACAGAACACTACAATATAACATGGTGCACACAGTGACAATCACACCCAGGTTAATGAGGGAGCAGAGAGGCACTGAGGTCAGAGGAGACATTCTGGAGGACTGAAGACTAAACTGAATCCTAAATGATGAGCAGGAATTTCCTAAGACAAGGGAGTAGGATGGGAGAATATTCTAGGAGAAGGAATAGCAAGAGAGAGAGCAAGGGTGAAAAAGAAACCCAGGTATGGTGTGTGTAGGGGAGAACTCAAGCATTTTAGTGCTGCCTGAACATGGTGGGGAGTACAGGGGTGGTGAGAAGTCAGCTGGAACATCACACACGGCCTTTGATTCATTCTCATCTCCTGGAAGCAAAGTTTAGCCTTTGAAGGACTTTTAAGTAAAGAAATGGTATAGTCAGATTTACCTTTAAGATGCCTCAGCTGGGGACTGTGGGGAAAAGTGTGAGAGGAATAAGAAAACAGGTGTATGGAATTTCCTAAAGGTCTCCTTATAATTACCTTGGAAGAAGATAATAGGATAGCAAAATTTCTATTTATAATTTTCCACAGACTGGGGAAAATTAGGTAGGTCATACAGGCTATGTTTTTGATGATTACTGAATAAAATTAAATTTAAAAACTCAGTAAATCTACCTAGAAGAACATTATGATTTCCAAGTCTTACTGAGTTTGTCTCCAATGAAAGATAAAGCAGTTAAGTCCATTGTATCTAGACCCTGAATTCTCTATTGTTTTTCAGGGGAAATAACCAGTGAAATGTAAAGCTCCTTCCTAAGAGAAAAGTAACAATGAGTTCCTGCTCTGACAGAAAGGAGGAGAGGACACCAGTGCGGTCTGAGCCCTGGCTATAGAGTGCACCTGTGGTTGGCATACTATCCATCCTTTTCAGATGGGGGCCTTGTCCTGTCTCCCACCTCTGAACAGGAACCAATTGGAGTCCAAGCAGAGCTGGTCCACAGCAAACAGAGCATGCCCTCATCACTCAACACATTCTGTCCATGCTGGGACCATGAGGTATCCTGCTCTAAGGCCTGATGTGAGAGAATGAGGTACAAGGAGGTTGGTGCCCTTTCTTCCTTTACACTCAAAAAGACTGCTTGTATCTTAAAGAACAGAAAAAGAGAATACTCAGTTTGGGTACTGCT
>NC_064811.1:81475201-81537349 GCF_023721935.1 Panthera uncia
CCCATCAACTTGATCCTTGGCATGCTCTTCCTATGGCCTTGATGGAGCCTGTGACTTTTGCTGTACTGTGGATTACAGTGGTTGAGGGGCACATACTGCCCTTGAGAAGTTCTGAAAGAATGGAGCTTATCCTGAATGACATATGGCAGTGTGATTCCTAAGGAGCCTTAGTGCAAGACAAGGATTTCCCACCACTGCAGGGGACTCTTGATTCTCCACCTTACCTGAGATGGGTTTTGTCAACTGCACTGCTATACTACTTCTATAGAATTTTCAAACACTGGAAGATGATATGAAGGAATTAAACCACATCACTGGCTTGGTGAAAGGAACAAATATTTCACATTAGATAAAGAAGGTTGGGAATGGAGTTCAAGATTAACTACTGAAAATGAAAAGTGAGAAAATGATAGAGAAGAGGGTAAATAAGAAAGAGGAACAGGGAAAGTTTGGGAAGGTTGAAGTAAATTTTACACCCTGAAGTTGGTGAGTTATACCCATATCCAGACAGCCTCCTTATTCAACAAAGAAGCTAGGACTGCTTATGGAGATGAGACAAAAATGAAATAAAGTCTCAATTCAAGACAACCCAGTTACCTTAGCCTTTGATACTGGATTAAGTGATCATATAATTGTGGCAGAAAACACAGAGGTGGTGGCTTCAAGCCAAACTAAACTGGCATTTTTTTAGTGTATTTATGTATTTTGAGAGAGAAAGAGAGTGCATGATTGGGGGAGGGATGGAGAGAGAGAGAGAGAGAGAGAGAGAGAGAGAGAATCCAAGCAGGCTCTACACTGTCAGCACAGAGCCCAATGTGGGGCTCAAACCCACGACCCTTAGTTCATGACCTGAGCCAAAAGTAGAGTTGGATGCTTAACCAACTGAGCCACCCAGGCGCCCCTAAATTGGCATATTTTTAAAAGCAATATGGCAGCTCGGAGCCCACCACAGAATTAAGAGGAGAGATGGAAGCCTTTCCTTTGGAGCTTTCCTTTGGAGAGCTGGCCTGCAGCTAAAAAACATGGTCAGTTCTTTCTTTCTCTGCTGTTTCTGTGCCCTAATTTACTATGAAATCATGATTCTTTTTCTTTTTCATGGGTTGGGAGAGCAGACAGTGGAAAACAAAGTTAGGCTTCCTCTACCCCAAGTTATGGTAACCTCAGTACGTGATAATCCCAAGCCATGGTTTACCTTTCCAGAATGTATCCTTTATTTCCCACCAACATAAACGATGGAGAGGAGGAGATCATGCTTATTTAATAACACACAGTTAACCAAGGAAGCTGAAAGATGGTTCTTTCTGTGAAGAGAATAAATAGAATTGCCATTTCCAGGTAACTAGGTGAAAAGCAGATATTGTGATAGTTAAGCTTCAGAAATACATTAGGAAAAGATCAAAAAGGATTTTTTAGAGGAGTCTCAAATGTTAGAAGCCCATTCTCCTAATAAGGAAATTCAACTCTGGACACAATAGCTCTCAATGATTTGGATATGATAGTCATTCCAATAAAGGCCCAAGATTTCTTTTTTTTTTTAAGTGTTTACTTATTTTTGAGAGAAAGAGAGTGTGAGTGGGAAGGGGGAGAGAAAGGGGGACAGAGGATTTGAAGCAGGATCTGCACTGACAGCACTGAGCCAGATGTGGGGCTCGAACTCACATACTGTGAGATCATTACCTGAGCCAAAGTCAGACAGGCGCTCAACTGACTGAGGCACTAAGGTGCCCCAAAGGCTCAAAATGTCTTGATAAATAAAATTTTTTCCAACAAAGCATAAGATGTTCTAGAATTGTTAAAACAACTTGATAGTTTGTATCCATTTCTGTGTTCAAAACCTGTATGGAAAGAATTCAGTGCCTTGAACCAGCACCATTGAAATAAGTAAAAAGTCATTTGCAACTATGTGGATGGACCTCAAGGGTATTATGCTAAGCAAAATGAGTCAGTCAGAGAAAGACAAATATCATATGACTTCACTCATGTGAGAAATTTAAGATACAAAACAGATGAACATAAGGGAAGGGAAGCAAAAATAATATAAAAACAGGGAGGGGGACAAAACAGAAGAGACTCATAAATATGGAGAACAGACAGAGGGTTACGGGAGGGGTTGTGGGAGGGGGGGTGGGCTAAGTGGGTAAGGGGCACTAAGGAATCTACTCCCGAAGTCATTGTTGCACTATATGCTAACTAACTTGGATGTAAATTTAAGAAAATAAATAAATAAATAAATAAAAAATAAGTAAAAAGTAAATTATGTGATATGAGGCAAGAACTGCAGTTTCTTTAATTTAAAAATGAATATATAATACCTAAAAAATCGAACTTAAAATATATTATGAAATATTTGTTATGAATACCCAGAATTTTGTTGAAACCATCTGGTAATGCTCTAGCAACTGGTGCCACTGTAATCCTGAATGTGTGGAGAGTGGAGCAGGGGGCCAGTGGGGAAGGGTGGGAGCCTGGGGAAAATGGAATAAGTGACAGAAACAACGACTTCAAAGGACAGGGTCACAGGAGCCCCTGGGTGGCTCTGTCGGTTAAGTGTGGACTCTTGATTTTTGCTCAGGGCATGATCTCATGGTGCGTGAGACTGAACCCCACATTGGGCTCCTCGCTGAGCATGGAGACCGTTTGAGATTATCTCTCTCCTTTTACTCTGCCCCTCCCCCGCTCGTGCTCGCGCTCACTTTCTCTCTCAAAATAAATAAGTAAATATTAAAGAAATATTTTTTAAAAAACGAGAGGATCACAGGGGCACCTGGGTGGCTCGACATTGGCTCAGGTCTCGCGGTCCGTGAGTTCGAGCCCCACGTCCAGCTCTGTGCTGGCAGCTCGGAGCCTGGAGCCTGCTTCAGATTCTGTGTCTCCTCTCTCTGACCCTCCCCCGTTCACGCTCTTTCTCTGTCTCAAATATAAATAAACGTTAAAAAAAAAAAAAAGGAGAGGGGTCACAGATGGGATAGCAGAATGAGAAAAGGAGAAGGGCAGGAAGATTGAAAGGGAAGAGGGTGATCTTAGTAAATTTTTGCTACTTTCCTGAAAAAAAAGGGGGGGGGAGAGGTTAAGTAAAAAACAAAGCAAAACAAAATTTGCTGAAATGGGAACAAAATAGCTGCTGAAACACTGAACAAAAAGCTGTAGAAAGAGAACAGGAAATCTCTGCCCAGCTGCCCCTTATCTCTGCCGTGTGTACGTGCGTCACCTCCCAGGCCAGGACTGGCATCTGCTGCAAGTGGACCCAGTGCTCCCCTCTGGGCAAGCTGTAGCGAAAAGAATTTTAAATGTTCACGTGCAATCAGTATGCTGTGCGTTAGCAGAGCTTCGTCTCCCCCAGGCTGTCTTTAGACAGGCAGGAATTTCTCCCACGCACTCAGAGTAAGCCCGGGCCTTGCAAATCACTGACAGACGGAGGTAGTAGGGAAGAACTTTAAGGAGAGATGAAATGATGCCACGGGCAGATCCTTCCCTTTAGGAACAGCTCTGCTGTCTTGGTATCCTATACGGCAGTCTCCTCAAACTTCCAGGGGCACGGGAGTCACCTTGGGGATCTTATTTAAATGCACATGCTGGTTCAGAAGGATGGAACGGAAATTCTGCACGGTAACAAGCCCCTGGTGACGTGAGTGTTGCTGGTCTTCAGACCACATTGGGAGAAACAAGTAATAAAGCACCCCGGTGACTCCTGAGTGAGTCAGGTGTGTGTGTGTGTGTGTGTGTGTGTGTGTGTGTGTGTGAGAGAGAGAGAGAGAGAGAGAGAGAGAGAGAGAAGGGAGAGAATCCAGAAGAACATTCTCTCCTGCAGGTACATAGAGAGAGAAGGCAGGAAACAATACATGTTCTTGGTCCATTTATTACTGCACTTTGTCCGATTCCGAAGGATTCAGAGTTATAGTAGTTTCCCTTTGGCACTTTCAGGCACACGGGATTCTCTCATGAACTGGGACACAAAGCAATACCAGCTGAGAGGAAGCCCAGTGAAGGAAGCGGGAGTTCCCACCATGCCCGTTAGTTGGGCACCAGGCTGGCCTCTACAACTTTTCCTATCTTCTCATCCAACCCTTCCTTCTCAGAGAAAACAGTCATGGGCGCGTTGGAAAGCTTGGGTGATTGAGGCAGAAATATTGAGAAGATGCTAAAAACCGGACTTCAGGATCAAATCTAGTGGTTTGACTCTGATGTCTTTACCCGCTGTGAGGGGTTCCCGAGATAGAAGCTTCCCTGGAGTCCCTTGTGTTTGTGTGGGTGTGTGTGAGACAGAAGGTGGGGGTGCTTGCACCCTCTTGTACAAGGTTAATAGCACCAAGAAGAAACTATGCTTGACCTCACGAAAAAAGTTAGGATCGATAGGCCAATCCCAGCTGGCATGACTTTATCTTTATTCCCTTTGACAGAAACTGCATGTGTGGGTGTCCTCAGAGGTAGCTACCTAAGTTTGCATACTTCCTGGCTGACAGAACACTCCTGCCCGTGCCTCAGGGCCAGGGTGGTGAGTGTCAGTGGGAGGGGTAACCAAGTTTCACTTCCTTGCTGGTTGGAGGCTCAACCACAGCAGGCTTCTCCCTCAGAGGAGGAGACAGTGAGAAGCAGTTGGAGCTCATCTCTCTCTGCCTTCCCATAGCACCTGGCAGGGGCTCAGGAGACGTGAGGAGCGCGAATGGGCAGAGCAGAATCTCTAGAAGGGAAGATGAGCGCCCAGGATCCTTCAGATCTGTGGAGCCGATCAGACGGAGAAGAAGAGCTGCTCCAGGACTTGGGGTAAGAAAGCAGGTCTTCCTCTCAAAGTACTTCTTGGGCGAGCGTGGGCTCCCAACTCCCACCCAAATGCTCACTTCGATTGATGATCTTTAGCACGCTGCCATCTACGTCTTCTGTCCCTTCCACTTCACTCATTTGTGTCTGTTAGGAATCTTTCTGCTTGGGGCCAAAAGCATACAGTCTTTTCCCAGATCTGAAAACAGGTAGGTGGAGAGAATGAGACACAAATCAAATGTCGGACATTCTTTGAGACTCGGGACGGGATTGAGATGCAGAAGTTGGTGTTGCTTGATTTCCTTGATATGGGTCTGCTTTATGAATGAAAGTGCTGTTCCAGAGTTTTGAGCTCGAGGCTGTATTGCTAGGAAAGTAAACAGAAAGCCCAGCCTACTGCATGGGAGAAGAGGGACTTTTTCAAAAGACAAAGAATGAGGAAGTGTCTGCAATGTCCCATCTGTGTTTCTCTCTCCTGACACTGCGTCTGTGAGTTCTTGTATGTATTCATGTCTGCAGGCACAGCGCTGAGGCTTTTAAATACAAACAAGTCAGGAAGAGGATAGCATTTGTGCCTCTAACAGGTTGTAAGTTTAGGGAGATGGAGACATCACAGTCCTGTCAGAAGGGACCAGATGAGACAACTCATGGGGATATTTAATAAAAGGAGCAAGTATTATGCAAGAGGTGTAGGGGGTTTCCTAGAAAAACTGGGCCTTTACCCTAAAGCATCAGAAATGTCCTCAAGAGGCTAATTTTGACACCTGGGCTTCGCGAGAGGCGAGCCCAGCACCTGTCTTAATAAACAGCCCTATGTCCACAGCAACCCACTGACCTAGAAACTGTTACCACCTCCATCACACAAAGGAAGAAAAATGGTACCAGAGGGCTTGAAAACATTGCCTACATACACGTCAACACTTGGCAAAGTTGGGATTTCAACCTGCAGAAGCCTACATTCTTAACCAGAGAAAGACTGAGAGACAGGGATGAAATCTCTCTGCATTAAGGCTGCAGAGATCGTATCTGTTTGTGTGGTGTTACTGTAAAAGTTCTCAAGAAGTCCTGTCTTTAGATTTTAAAATGGAGGTCTCCTCATTGAACTCTCCCTTCACAAGATAAATCAGACAGAACAGCTAGAATTTTCTAGAAAGTAAACTCCCTCTATTGGGAATTCAGCGTTTCAGGATGTCACTGTTCTTCTAGGTTGAATCTCCAAAGAGAAAGGGTAAAATGCCCCTGAGCATCCAAATGGGTGTCACAAAGTCCAGGCACTAAAGCCAGACCCTTGGGATCTCACTCCTGGCCTTATTAAATTATTAAAGTGTACTTCTTTACATGCTTCATTATCAATATTCCCAGCCCACGATGGGTAGGAAGTTCCAGAAGAGAAGAGAGACAAAGGAGATACTCAATTCAATTAAATGATCTGAGCCCACATTCTGTGCTTGAATGACATTGTCACCTCCCTGGATGACAGTGATGAGCTAGCCAATGTCTCTTCTCTTCACCATATGCCCATAGCAGGAAGTGACTGCGGGTAAAACCCACAAGGAAAACAGAATTGTGCCTTCCCTCCTTGTTCAAAGAATGGACACATTCTCAACACAACCCAGAAACACCCAAAACAGATACAGTTATGTCCAGACTTCTGTATTTCAGAAGGCCTGGAAATTACTAAACATCTGAGGATAATTTCTGTAACAACAGATAAGCTACAATTACCTAGGAAAATTGCTCTACAGTTGTGGTTCTTCAACCTTAATTGTACACTAGAGTCACACAAAGAGTTTTTAAAAGTTCCTGTACAGGCCACAGGCCAGACAAATGCCATTAGTATCTTGGGAGTGAGTAGTTTTTTTTTTTTGACACTCCCTAAGTGGTTCCAGAGAGAGGCCAAGGTTGGGAGTCACTGCATAGAATATAAATCCATCAGAAGTGCTGAAAAAAGTGTGGCCTTATTTCTCATTTGTTGGGTAAGCACCTGAATCTTAAATCCATTCATAAATGTTGACTTCTTGTTTGTTGGTTTGGAGGCATTTTGCTTAACAATTTTATTGAGGTGTATTTTACAAAAGAGTGGCACAAATATCACCATAAATTAATTTTAGAACATCTTCTTCCGCCCTAAGAAGAACTTTCAGGAGCATGGTTTATTTAAATATACTTTAAATATTTAAATATACTGCTGATATACCACTTGGATGAGGGGTGATTTCTAGAGTCTTCCTATTTCCCTGATGTAAATCCTTCTACCATGGGCAATTTCCAATTGCCAAGGGTTTAACAACCTGCTTGGAAAATTCCTGAACCTTTCATAATGGACTTGAGAAAGTCCATACTTATCCTTCCAGGGCATCGCTGATACACCTTTTATAGGTGATGATATCTGAGAAAGCTTGAAAATGACCTGTTGTCCTTGGCAGAATTCTGAATATAAACGAAACTTTTTCTTTGAAACTTGAAGTCACTGGTTAGGTATGATCTGTACTAAAACTTCTGGTTAGTTCAGTTTTTCTAAAAGCTCCATAAAAAACAAAATGATATAATGTAATTGATAGATAATAGGTGGCCGGTTTTAATGACTTCATTTTAAAATTATTTTAAATGTATTATTTGAGTAGTTAGGTAGATTCTTATGTTGGTATTTTGGGTGGTTAGCGAGATCTCATACATCCTTATTCTTTGGTCCCTATTTTTATTCAGGCTCTGCAATATCTAAGTTCTGAAAATTAAACCCTGAACTGCAGCAAATCCATCACTTGCCTTTTTCTAGGACACACATGGCTCACTCAGAGCACAGGTTATTCTTTTCTAAAGTACCTAAGTCAAGCAACTCAGATGCATTTCTGTGTCTCATTTATAGAGCGTCAATCTAAAACATTTATTTTCTTTAATCCTCAATGTGTTCATGTGTCCAAAACAAAGGGGAAATAAAACCATCTGTGATTGTTGCTCAGATTCACTTACGCTTTGGGGGTGTGGGATTGGGGGAGGAGGCGGCAGGTGGGCAGGAAGGGAGGGGCCGAGGGTATGGAGAATGGTCAGCAATAAGGAAGAGGGGCTGGGAACAGAGTCAGGCTGTTTGTGCTTTCTAAATGAAGCAGTGGGGGAATGAAACAAGCAACGAATACAAGCGAGATCACCGAAATCACAAACTAGTATAAAATTGCTGGTTAGTTAATAATTTGAAGTTCCAGACGTTCTTTGATCACAACAAAGGTCCCTGGAGGACAATGTAGGAATAGTATATACTTTGTGAATGGGTAAGCCTTCATCAACGGTGTAACTACAGACACAAAAAGGATACTATAAAACAAAAATATATTAGGACTTTTTAAATTAAATATTCAAATTATCTCTCAGACGTATTCCTTCAAGTGAGAAATATGATAAATGTTCTCTTTGTATATACTTTCCCAAATCTCAAATTTTAAGAGAAAGCCGCAGCGTGTAGCTGTATTGGCTAGAGTCAAAAAGCTAGATTCTAAGTTCTGGCTGTTGAAAAAAATAAGGAAGTTTCTCATTTCTCTACCTCCGTACATGTAAGAGAAGGTTAGAAGAGATCAGGGGTCAGCAAACTTTGTTTGTGAAGAGCCAGATCACAAATTATTCAGGCTTTGCAGGTTTTATGATTTCTGCCACAGCTATTCACATCTGCCACTGTCATGCAAAAACAGCCGTAGATAACACGCAGACAAGTGGCCGTGACAGTACAGTGTTCAACAAATATTATTTATGGACACTGAAATTTGAATTTCATATTATTTTCATGAGTCACAAAATATTTCTCTATTTTTCCCTCCAACCATTTAAAAATGCAAAACCACTCTTGTCTCTTAGCCTACACAAAAACACGTACCCTGGCAGGAAATACAGAAACATGTACCCTGGCAGGATTTGGCCCTCAGGTGGTGGTTTGCTGACTCAGGGAACAGACGATAATAAGCAAAATAAGTCCTCTTAATGAGGCAGACATTTTGCATACACTAGCTCTGGTCTTCAGACGGTCTTGGCGTTCTAATTTGCTATCCAAGGAGACTCACAAGCAGAAAACTCAGACTGCCTGAGGTCCCAGAGAATCTGTTGGGATACGCGTTATTTTCTGACCACGTGCTGCGTGCCAGCACCATATACCTCTTATGTGCACTATGTCATTTAGCTTTCCCAGTAACACTTTCGATGTGGTATGATTATACTCATTTTATAGAGAGGGAGAGTGAGTTCAGACAAGGTAGGTGAACTATTCAGGTCACAGACCTCATAGCGGTACAGCTGCGGGACATGCCCGCGAGCTTACCCCAAAGCTGATGCTCTTTCCACTGATCAAAACAGCCATGTGTTCTAATCACGACAATTAGTAGTTATTGGATGCTCACCGTGTGCTGGGCAGTGTGTTAAACCGTTTGCGTGTGTGATTTATAAAATTGACACGTCACTGGGAAGTGGGTACTATTAACTAATATCACCTCCATTTACAAATGAGGAGCGTGAGGGAAAGCTTTTATCACCATGCACAAGCTTACATGCTCATAAACCTTTACATCCAGGAGTTTGCCTGTCCAGTGACGCAACTTCCTGATTTCTATCGAACTTTTCTCTTCTTACTACATTAGCGCTATTTGTTAGTGCCAGATGAACTCGGAGACAAAAAGAAAGTTCCATCATTATTATAACCAGCAAATGTGATCACTAAAAGACGTTTTTCTAGGGCGACTGGGTAGCTCAGTCAGATGAGTGTCCGCTCTTGATTTCAGCTCAGGTCATGATCCCAGGGTCATGGGATTGAGCCCCATGTCGGACTCTCTACTGACAGCAAGGAGCCTGATTGGGATTCTGTGTGTGTGTGTGTGTGTGTGTGTGTGTGTGTGTGTCTGTGTGTGTGTATGTCTCCCTCTCCCCCTCCCCTGCTCATGTGTTCTCTCTCTCTAAAATTAAAAAAAAAATTAATTTAATTTAAAAAACAGACATTATTCTTTCACATTCTTCACATAATAAGCCAGGCCAACACCCTAATTAATCAAAAATTTATTGAATTTTGTGTAGGTTCCATTTTTCAGAGCTAGACAAATAGAGTAGGCTAAGAAAAGTGTAGTAAAGTCAAAGTTTTAAAGGAATCTGTTTACAAGGCGCCTGGGTGGCTCACTCAGTTAAGCATCAGACTTAGGTCAGGTAATGATCTCTCGGTTCACAGTTCGAGCCCCATGTCGGGCTCTGTGCTGACAGCTCGGAGCCTGGAGCCTGCTTCGGATTCTGTGTCTCCCTCTCTCTCTGCCCCTTCCCTGCTCACACTCTGTTTCTCTCTCTCTCTCTCTCTCTCTCTCAAAACTAAACATTAAAAAATTTAAATAAAATAAAATAAAGGAATCTGTTTACAGAGCTGTGATACCAAGTAGAGCAATAAACCTTGCGCCTCTTCTGTGTGCAACTCTGTAATCTTGGATTCTAAAAATGGAAGGTGATTCTCTCATGGCTGTATGAGAGTATGTAACTACTGTACAGTGTTCAGTCTCTCCTTGACTCAAATGAATTTCCTCTTCAGTTGTTGTGTTTTCTGTTCCTCCCTGGGTGATGGTGACTTCCTTCTACTTACGTGTGGAAATCTGTCCACAAACCTTCTCCGCACTGAGTGGAGTCACTTTGTTTCATTCATTTGCTCCTCCATCCATTCATAGATCCATCTACTGAATGACGACATTATGCCTTGCATAATGTGGGGACACTGAGCTTAAGAAGACACAGCTGTCACATCGGGGAGTTTACAGCACAAAGGACAGAGAATGCACCTACATGGACAGTTGGAACACAGGCAGGGGGGCGCTGAGGGCCATGACTGTGTCTAGATGAAGCACACAGCATATGGCAGGCAGGAAGGAGATCACTGGTTGTGAAGAAGATGGCTTTGGAACTGATAGGCATTTGTCAGTTGAAGTCAGAACAGATGAGTGAAGGGGTAAAAGTGGCAAAACACATGGGTGTTCAGGAAATAAAAGAAGCCCACATGACTCAGAGCCTCTCGTCCCTGGGACCCAGCAGTTAATGAATGCTCATTCACTAGGTTCTGGGATCTGCCTCTCAGAGTCCCCACCGTCTGTCTGCCTCATTCTCAGAGAAGGCACCCACCTGCCTTTCCTCTTCTGGTTTCTAGTGTCATAACCATAGCCTTAGCCGTTTAAAAAAAAAAAACAAACCTGCATTAATGTCTCACTCCTACCACTTCCCTTTGTAAATTCCACTTCTGGCTCCTACTCCCTGATACAAACCTGTCTGAAACCAGCACAATCCACGTAGTCAAGACTTAATCATGTTCCTTGCTTCCTCTCTAGAGTCTCTGTGGCCACATGTTCTCCTTGAGCACC
This sequence comes from Panthera uncia, assembly GCF_023721935.1. Classification (NCBI taxonomy): domain Eukaryota; kingdom Metazoa; phylum Chordata; class Mammalia; order Carnivora; family Felidae; genus Panthera; species Panthera uncia. Next base: position 81,486,316 of record NC_064811.1, read on the forward strand.
CACCTGCCAGTGCCTGCCCCCATTATCTGTTTTCAGACATTTTTGTTTACAAATATTTATAACTTTAAAGAGCATAAGAGCAGGGTGCCTGGGTGGCTCAGTCAGTTAAGCAACCAACTCCAGCTCAGGTCATGATCTCACAGTGTGTGGGTTCGAGCCCCGCATCAGGCTCTGTGCTGACAGTGTGGAGCCTGCTTGGGATTCTCTCTCTCTCTCCCTTTCTCTCTGCCCCTCCCTCGTTCATGTGCTCTGTCTCCCTCTCTCAAAATAAATAAATAAACTTTAAAATAATAATAAGTAATTAAAATTTTTAAAGCTTTCAAAAACTAAATAAAAAATAAAAAGCATAAGAGCAATAAGCTAATTTGTTTTTATAAAAGTATGGTTAGGGGTGCCTGGGTGGCTCTGTCAGTGAGGCATCTGACTTCAGCTCAGGTCATGATTTCATGGTTCTTGAGTTCGAGCCCCGAGTCGGGCTCTGTGCTGACAGCTCAGAGCCTGGAGCTTGCTTCAGATTCTGTGTCTCCCTCTCTCTGCCCCTCCTCCTCCGTGCTCTCTCTCTCTCTCTCTCTCTCAAAGATAAACATAGAAAAATTTTAAAAATAAATTTATTTAAAAAATAATAATAAAAATAAAAGTATGGTTAGATAAGAAAATATTACTTTTTAGAGACACATGCTGAATGAACTACCTGGGATTAAAGTGTCATGATGTCTGTAATTAACTTTAAAAATGTTCATCCAGGGAGGGGTGGGGGAGGGGGAAAATGGGCATTGAGGAGGGCACTTGTCGGGATGAGCATTGGGTGTTGTATGTAAGCTAATTTGACAATAAATTGTATTCATAAAAAAGTGTTCATCCAAAAGCAATGGGTGTTGTATGTAAGTGATGAATCACTAAATTCTACTCCTGAAACCAATATTACACTATATGTGTAATATGTGTAAACCTAAATAAAAATTTGGAAGAAAAAATAAAAAATAAAAATGTTCATCCAAAAATACATAAAGAATATATGGCAAAAGTTTGAAATTTATTCTACCTAAAATATGGGTACTATTTAAATATGTGTATTACTTTCTTCACTACTTTATGCTATTTTTCTCTTTTATTTTTTTTAACAAAGCTTATTTATTTATTTTGAGAGAGAGAGACACACACACAACATGTGCAGGGAGAGGCAGAAAGAGAGGGAGAGAGAGAATACCCCAAGCAGGCTCTGCACTGTCAGCACGGAGCCCATGCGGGGCTCGAACTCCTGAATCATGAAATCCTGACCTGAGCTCAAAACAAGAGTCAGATCTTTAACTTACTGAGCCACCCAGGCACCCCTATTTTTCTACTTTCTGAAGTTATTCATATAAACAGTTAAAAAAATAATTATCTGTATTAATTGTTGAAAATTTGAGAAATGAAAGCACCCAAATTCAGCCATGTACAACCACTCAGAATAACATATTGTTCAACTTATCTCCAGTCTTTTAAAAATATTTTTCTGTAAACACACACACACACACACACACACACACACACACACATTGAACTGTGGCCATACCACATATATAATTTTTCTCTTGCTTTCTGGTAGGATATTTTTCCATTATCTACTTCTTAGTCTGTGTCAAAGCATGTTCTTGGTTTTTCCCCAGCCCAGCCTGTTTCCCTCTATTAAAGCTTGGATATTTAGGTTGGTCCGAATTCCAGAAGACTTTACATAGATTAAGAGTTTGGACTTCAGTCAAATTCCGCTTGGCAGTATAGAGTTATTGAATGCTTATTGGAACATGGAATTATATGGTCATCATGTTTTGTTTTTAGCTTAATCTGGAAGTTGAGTGAGGTAGGTAGCAATGGGTCCAGAGCCAAGAAAACAAATTAGTGAGGGAGTTTACAGGTTGGTGAATGAGGAACCAGAGTGATCACCTGGGAATGGCAAGAAAGGAACAGAGGTGAAAGCCAGTAATTCCACGGAACTAAGCACAGTGAGTGATTCACATCCGAAGAAGAATGACTTCTGCTTTTGCATCATTTTTCGAAGTAACATCAAAGGAATTTTGAAAACCTTAATGTCACAAGTGTCTTTTAATTCATTCTTTGTTTACTTTACCACCATACATTTCTAACGTTGTCTAGGATTCATGTTATTGCTTTTATGGTTCTGACTCACCACCAATAGAGTCTATGTCTTGGGTTGATTCTCCAGATAATAGAAGCGTTTCACAAATGTCAGTCCTAAGGCAGTAAGAGGTTTGTTGCACTTCTCTCAGCTGAGCACAGTAAACTCTTTGATGGTGAGCTCCTCAGGAGCAGGGGGGCCCTTTGCCTGCTCCGGCCCAGCCCACCACTTGGCGAAGAGTGGGCGTCCGAATGTTTGAATTGCTTCAAGTTGAGTCAAGGTCCATAGACCATATGGACCATATGGACCGTATTGACCAAGACCATAATTCAAGGTCCCTGACTTCAGCACTCTACCGCACCACCCTGATGACATATTTGCATTTATTACTCTCAGACTCCATCTGTCCCCTTATACCCAAAAGTTTTTACCAGTGGGACAAATTGACATTGGTGGCAGGCATCGTCTGAACCATGGAATACGGAAGATATAACTAATGAAACAAGTATCTGTCTATATTTTTTCATCCCCCCAAAAAGTCTGGGGCTCTTTCCTGTAGCTGTGACTTGCTAAAAGTGGCCCTCGCTATCTCCTGGACCAGCCCACAATGGCAGGTTGCCAGCAACAACCTTGTTGCCAGCAGCAATTGTCCAATGACAACTACCTGCATTTTATGCAGTACAGGCTTCAAGAGTAATGAGCATAAGTGCAAAGTCAAGTTTGACTCCACTCAGAGATGAGCCCTCCTGAGAAATCTCTGGTATGGATCCCCACCCAGCTATTCCAAGCTTCTTGAAGTTCTTATCCACGAAGTGTTTGTACTGGTCAGTCTCTGAGCTTTGGATCCCTGTCCAAGTCAAACAATCACTAAGATGTGACCCCTAGGGAAACAATGACACCCTTTTTGTCTTGCAACCATTCCTCCACCTGTGTTGGCTGACCTGGGGATTGCACCGAAGGACCCGTGCTGGAATGATATGCCCCCCAACCCCAGTCCACGGCACTGCCCCTCTGGTCTCTGCTGATCCTTAACCTCCCTGATGAGTCATTTCACCTACAAGTCAGGCTCCACGGGTCTCTTTTGAAGTGTCTGTGTCCTTCTCTCTTTGGTCTCCCGGCCTCTGTCTCCTGAATACTCTGCTCCCATCTGTTTTGTGTTCCCTAAGCCGCTGCCCTCTGTGCTTCTGCTATCTGGGTGAGCCCCTGGGCCTTTCTCTGGCTCTGAGTTTTGCCTATTTTCTCTCTCTCTCTCTGTCCACATCTCTTGCTTGTGTCCCTGACTCTTTGCACCAGTCTGTGTCTCCAAATATCTGAGTCTCTGTCTCTGTCTCTGTGTTTCCATCTCTCAGAACTGCCTACCTCACTCCTCAGACTCCTTCAAGAACAGGTTTGCCCTGATCTCCAACTCCCACAGAATTCTCTGCTTCCTTTCAGCCCTGTTTTCCTTTAGCTGAGCCTTGACTCCTACCAGAAAGAAAAACATCCTTGGGTCCCACCTTCAATTCCTTGTTTGACCAGAGAGCCAGAGCCCTGCCTCTGCGATCACTCAGGTATGCCTCTTAATGCCTGGGGCAGCTGGCCTCACCTTTTTGCTCTGCCATTAGCATATGTAAATGTGGGCATGTAGAATGGCAATATGAAAAGCCACAGACAAACTGTTCCATGACAGAAACCTCTTCAGTGGAAGGACTGTGGTGAGTTTATTTTCGGCCTAACCTATGCATCACACTCATGCCTCTCTTAGGCCTCATTAGAGCATTCAAAAACTTTGCAGGGCCTGTTCAGTTCCCTCCACTTGGACAAAGTCTGTTGCCACGATCAATGGAAAAATCAGCTCGCATTTGTGAATATGGAACTTAATATAATTATATGGACAACAATGTCTTGTCCCCGATATTGTCACAGCCTGATTCTCATATAAATTGCAGCACTGAGAGCTCTTGAGCTAACAAGGCATTTCCCTAGCCTAAACCCATGATTTCTGATGGCACATGGGGCCAAGAGCTTTATTTTTCACAAAGTCACAGTATTTAGCACCAACCATATGCCCAACTGAACATGAAGGAAATCAACAGCCAAGCGATCCTGTAGAATGACTCAGGTGCTAAGGACAGATGAACCCAAGTGAAGATTGCTTAGAGTAAGATTGCCCAACAGTGTCATCTTATATTCTATCCCTGTTGCATTCAGAAGGATTCCAAGGCCCAGTATAGCCTTAGCAAGGAAGAAAACATATCAAGTAGCTATATTATCTATGGCCTTTAAAAAGGGGAGTGGCATCATAAACTGCACATTTGCTGTCTTCTGTCTAGAGGGTGCAAAGGGTGTCCATGTCTTTGAAAAGTGAGAATCATTTCGAAAATGAAGAAAAAAGTGAAAATTCTCTAAAGAGTGTTTTTATCGGCCGTTCGACTCCAAGGACTATTAGCTGCTGTGACACAAACAGGAGTCTCTGTTCTTGCTTTAGATGGAAATACATGTTTTCTTTGTAACTCTGATGGGACAGGTCTAGGTTCTGTGTCACTTCCCTTTGCCAGGAAGGAGAAGAATAAGTCATTAAATATATGAAAAATCTGTAGATGTGGGTTATTAACAAATTTTCTCACCAAGAACCATATATCTAAATGGTTGTGTGGCTCACGTTGTAACATGCAAGATCACTTTCTGTGTCCACGTGTCCTTCCAGTGTTATTTTGCATTACTCCCCAACATAAAACCTCTGTTCCAACTAGGCATTCTGTTTCCTATATACGCCATGCAAGTGTCAACCATAGTGCCTTTGCTTATGTCATTTCTCCAATTGAAATGACCTTTTTTCTCACTATTTAGTGAAACCTAAATTTATTCCTGAAGCTCCAATTCATGATCTTCCTCCTCCATGAAGCTTTCCTTGATATGCCAGCCTCTCATGAGCTCCCCCCTCCTATACCATTTATTGGCCATATCTCTAAGATTGCAACTATTTGGGAATTTTCTGACCAGGAGAGCAGCAAATCCTTCTCTTTTCCTCCCCATTGGTATTTTAAAGCCACTTAGGACTTTCTTTGCCCTCTCTGTACTCCTCTTTAGATGAGACACACTGTGAACTCAAACCATCGAAGTTACTGAAACAAAGATTTTGGGACCAAGAATCCTGAACCCTGTGCTTCTCAAACTCTAAACTGCATATCAATCATATGGAGCTCTTGATAAATACAGATTATAACTCAACAGTTGTAGGGGGCCTGACAATGTACACTTCTAGCAAGACTGCAGGGCACTGAGTAGCAAGGCTTCGCATTGTTTTTCAAACACCAGGCCCTACCCATTAGTGTTCATAAAGTCAATTCAGTGGCTCACGATCAATGTTTGTTTTAAAATAAATGGAGAAGGGGCACCTGGATGGCTCAGTTGGTTAAGCATCGGACTCTTGATTCCGGCTCAGGTCATCTCACAGTTCATGAGATAGAGCCCCACGTCAGGTTCTGCACTGATCATGAGGGGCCTGCTTGGGATTGTCTCTCTGTTCCTCCCCTCTTGTGTGCATGCTCTCTGTCTCTCTCTCTCTCCAAAAATAAATAAATAAATAAACATTTAAAATATTGTTTTAGAACTAGAGGAAAGAAAATAGTAAATAGTAAGTATCCTACAGAAGAATAGTGTTGTTTCTTATAATACTTTGTTTTTTGTGTGTGTATGCTATAATGTATGTGTGTGCATGCATGTGTCTGTTTAGAGAGAGAAAGAGAGAGATAAAAATGTATTTTATACTGTGGGCTGATTCAAAAAGTTTGAAAGCTTCTCCTCTAAAGGATAGAGCAAAGTGAAATACCAACTCATATCAGCAAATTAAATTAAGGCAATAAAACCCAAAGGGATAAAAACTATGAAGTCTCCAATAATACTGAGGCAATTTCCCAGAAGGTTCTAGCACAAAGGGGCACTGCACTGGAATGGGAGAAGAAGCTGACTTGAAGAGCAGCCTTTTGGATCTAGCTCATCTGCCCTTCTCTGTGGTTCAATTTACTTCCTGTAGTTCCCTGAGAAGCAGCTATGAAAATTCTTTAGAGGGTGTGTGTTTTCTAATTTGCTACTATATCATGGAAGGGATAATACCACTGTTTCCTTCAAAGTCAACTGTTGGTTTTGGTAACCTCATAAACCCAGTGCAAATATTCTTTTGAAGCTTGGTGAGTCTCTGGTCTGTTCCCTCCATTAGCCTCAGATATAATTACAGCAATGTGTGGGCCTCGGGGGAAAAGGAGACTATAACATTACTTGAATGTATGTTATAAATAGTAGTTTCTTGCTCTTTTTCACTTCTTCAGAAAAAAATGAGACTAAAAGAATTTTTTTTTGAATTTTTTGTTTCAGGAAGATGAACCTTATTCCCAACTATGCCCACACTGAGCACAACACCTAGCATATTTATAACATGTTGTATAATTAGCAAATCTTGCGCCTTTCTCTCTCCTGCAAAAGTTACAGAATCATAAAAAAAAAAAAAAAACTTTGTAAAAGAAGGCCATGTTCCAACATATGAAAATAAGAGGGTTTCCGTTCTGTGGCATTGTTATTAGTCACCTTGCCTGCTGGGAAAATTAAAGTTGCTGCTTGTGTGGGGTCACATAGCTAACAAGTTGGAAGCTGCAGCAGACAGACAAGCTAAGGAAATGACTGGAGACAAAGGCATGGTCTCCCCTCAACAAAATTCTCACTGATACTATCTAGACGTTTGTCATCCAAGTTAGCTGCTTATTAGCATTTCTTTTCAGTTGGCATTTCCCAGTAGTAGAACGGTGTCTTACTGCACTTCATTCTAAAGCCATCACCTCTTAAGGCAGCAGGAGAGGAGGTGACAGAACACCAGAGGAAAATGACTTACTTGGGAGTTGTAATCAACAATAGGTTCAGCATGAATCAGCAGCATGATGCAATTGTCAAGAAACTAATGCAATCCCAGGTTGCCTTACTGTGTACCCAGCAGCTAGAATAAGGGAGATCCTTTGGGATCCTTCGGGTCCACATGTTTTACACCTCAGATCTTAACTTGAAGATAGATTTTTATTTTTTTTTAATGTTTATTTTAAAGAGAGAGAGAGAGAGAGCTCACAGGCTGGGGAGAGGAGGAGAGAGAGAGGGAAACACAGAATCCAAAGCAGGCTCCAGACTCTGAGCTGTCAGCACAGAGCCCGTCGTGAGGCTTGAACACACGAAGTGTGAGATAATGACCTGAGCCAAAGTCGGATGCTTAACCGACTAAGTCACCCAGATGCCACACCTTGAGGATACATTTTTAAAATTTGGAAGGTATTCAAAGAAGTTAAGGTCCTTGAATGATAAAGGGCCTGAAAGCCTGTCATAAAAAGAGAAGTTGAAGATCATGGAAAGAGAAAACAAGACAATCTAAATGCTTTTATCTGTTTATGTAAGTACCATGTATATAACTCCAAGAAGTAGCCCTGGGACCATCTGTGGAAAGCTAGACTGCAGGAAACAGCGATTCAACGTACGCAAGTTTTCTGGCCATCAACCATGGCAGTGCAGAAAGAGCTTGCCTATAGAGTAGGGAGTTCCCTGTCATTAACAACATGCAACATAGGTTGGGTAAGAGTCTTATTAGGCTTTAGAACTTTATTTATACGGCGCACAAAAGAGTTTTAAAAGAAAGAATTACAAACCAACCTGATGGTTGTAGTGGCGGATTATACGTGGCTTTTATTTACTAAGCTAAACATTTCTAATTGCTTAATGTTTTAGAGATTAAAAGCATAAGTGACTTTTATAATCACTAGAAATAAGTTTACTATGAAGCCAATGAGGCTTCAGCTTCAGGGCCCCTCCCTGGCAGTGATATAGTTAATAAATGTCATCAACTCAAAGAATATTTAAGATTAGTTCCTGTACATGAAAATGTAAAATGCCCTGGAATCTTAGAGCTCATATTCGAAAGAAATTTGATAGAGGTCCCGGAATTGGCCAACAATTACAAAAACTTCATTACCAATAAACCTGAAAATAATTTTTCAATGTTATCAATAGTTTTTAAGAATATTCTAGATGAAAGACTGAATTATTGTTTTATTCTCTCTCTAGAAGATTATATTATCAAAAAATTATCATATGAAGAAATAATCAAAGACAATACGACCAAAAATATAGGGGATAAAAGTACAAAGCTGTGTGATACAATTAAGGACCATAGGCTATTTTTCTTGGTTTTGTGATGTTTGTGATATTTGTCAGCTTTTTGAGTTTCTTCTTTTTTTTTTTTTTTTTTAATTTTTTTTCAACGTTTTTTTTTTATTTTTGGGACAGAGAGAGACAGAGCATGAACGGGGGAGGGGCAGAGAGAGAGGGAGACACAGAATCGGAAACAGGCTCCAGGCTCCGAGCCATCAGCCCAGAGCCTGACGCGGGGCTCGAACTCACGGGCCGCGAGATCGTGACCTGGCTGAAGTCGGACGCTTAACCGACTGCGCCACCCAGGCGCCCCGAGCTTTTTGAGTTTCTACTTTTTTTGTGATTTCTCATTCTAAATAATTACTTTTCTTTTTTTTAAATTAAACAACATACTTTTTTTAATGTTTATTTCTGAGAGAGAGAGAGAAAGCACACGTGTGTGCGTGTGCAAGTGAGAGAGCACACGTGTGTGCGTGTGCAAGTGCCCCACTTGCAGACAGAGAGAGGGAGGCAGAGGATCCAAAGCAGGCTCTGCACTGTCAGCACAGAGCCCAATGTGGGGCTTGCACTCACGAAACTGTGAGATCACAACCTGAGCTGAAGTCGAGTGCTTACCCGACTGAGCCACCCGGGTGCCCCTGAATAATTACCTTTCTTATTTTTTTGTAATTTGGTATGAATTTTCTTAAACAGAATTCCGTATTTTACAAGCTTCAAGCTCCTTATGATCTGACTCTTCCCTCTAAGAATCAGAATAACAACAAAAAGAATTTTAAGCACAGTTCCAATTATAGGAACTTGGTTGGAACACAGTTCCATGCAGTTGGGATTCTATGTAATGAGCTGTCAGATGTGCCTATTAAGCCATAAGAATCTCTGTAGCTGTCAGCCAAGGACCTGTCAATATCCAGCGCGCTGCGTCACGCAGCCAACCTCCTGTCTTCATCTCACCACACCTGACTGCCTCTTGCTGGCACGCAACCTGAGTCCTTCACTCCACCAAGTGGTGCTCTGATGCTAGATACACCTGCCGTTCTCTTGTTTCTAGGTCTGCACTGCTGTTCTTATTCCTTTCCCATGCAACAGCTCCCTGAACGATTGACACTCCGAATCTCACCAGCCTTTAAATGGAGAAAAAGTTCCCTTCCCTCTGTCTCTCTCCCCACCCAAGTGCTAGGTCAGTTCCAGTGTTCAACTGAATAAATGAAAGAATAAAACAAATTATTAGCAGGGCTATCTCTGGAGGTTGCGTGAAGGAAGAAGTGAACTGTTTCTCACTGTTTCAAATGTTCATTTACCAGTTGATACCTGAATCTATTTTGTTGTTATTTTTTTCATCAGAACAAGCCACATTAGGAAAATTTGATTGAGCTAAAGTCTCCTTTAACAGCACTCCTGGTTCCTTCCAGGATTTGAGTTTGGGGTGTAGTTTCTTCAGACTTTTATTTTGTGCTTTTACATATCTTTCCACATGAACATATATGTGCTGTGTTGTTTGGGTGGAGGGGAGAGATTTTTTTTTCTAAATACGTGGTATCATACTGTGCTTTTAACCACCACTAGTGCTTTTAACTTAATGACATGTTTTGGGATCTATCAGTCTTCATGCGTGTATGTCCACAAAATCCTCGGTGAGTCTTAGTGAGGGTGCCCCTGGCTTCTGAGCAGGACAGTTTTCAGTTGTTTCAGGACTGCAGTATTCTTTTTTGGGAGTTAAGTATTCCTGGCACCCCCTTCACCCTCTTGACAAAGTACTAAAGCACCTGATCACTTGCCCTCATCATTTGGCAATGAAATGCTCTCCACACCTTTTCTCTTCCGGTTAACTTTTTACGTCTTGTATTCTACGAGCCCTCTCAACTTTGTCATTTCGCTATTGGTAGATATTTAGCATGGTTCCAAATTTTTACTCTCACAAACAAGTCTGCAGTAAACACCTTTGTTCATACTTCCTTCTGCTTCTGTGTATTTCACGAGGCAGACGCTGGAATGGCCATCGCTGGCCACAAGTCCATGTTTGGTTCACATGTGCTAGATTGCCCTCCACCGTATACCCTTACCAACAGTAGGCGATAATATCCATTGCCCTGGATTCTTCAAGACTTAATACTCTCTAATTCTTCAATTTTAACCAATCTGGCAAATAAAGAAAATATCACATTCTTGTCTTGGTTTGCATTTCTCTGACTAGTATTGAGACTATTTGAAATACCCACTTCCTCTTTTGTGAAAGACTTTCATTTTCTCTTCTGTATGTGTACATATTTTAATTTTTATTACATGTGCTTTATAATCAGAAAAAATAACACACACGTTAAAAAGTAACTTACGCGTCATTTAGGGTCTACTCAGATATTGGCTCCTTCAAACAACGGCCTTGATCTTTCTTCCTGCAACCATTCTCTTGAACGTAGTTTGCACAGTACTTGTCTTATCCTCTTGAATAATTAACGGAGACTAGACTGGGGCTCTCCCATTTGTGGTCCCTCTGACCTGCCTCGTGCAATGCCTTGTGCAATGCTCTCTGCAGATTTGAAGCTTAATAAAGATCTGAACGATAGAAGGTAGAGAAGGTTGACTATGAGAAAACTACCAACTCTACTCTATTTTCAACCTTTAGCTCTTCATGGACATGGTCTTGAACAAGCCTTACCAAAAGTGGACATATTCCTATAAAGGACATGTAACGTTATTTGGCTCTTGAGTCACTTCCCTGGAAGATATGCTCATCGAAATTTCTCGGAAAGGAATACTTAGCTCAACTAAAAGAGGAAGGTCAGATATTTGTGGAAGAGCTCTTGGGGGAATGAGGATCCCATTGCCCCATGGACATCATGAAGTGATAGGAGGCTGCCTGGCAGTCCCTGTCTTGGATTAGCCCAGGCCCAGGACTCCTAAAACCCACCACATGGCAATATTGACTCAACCAAGCTGGCCACCCACAAATTAACACGTGCTGAGATGTGTCAGATTAGAGCATGGTGTGATCCTCCTTGCTTTATACTCAAGTATTCTTATGTGTTTATGATACATAGTAGTATTTAAAAGATTACCATTAAAAAGTTCTTAGTAAAAACTGCCTCCCAGCTGTAATTATCAGAAGAATTCTGTAAATGTTTTAAACACAGACTTCAGATCTCACTGAAAATAACCTGAAGGAATGTCCGAATCTTTTATATTTTAGACTTTTGTTAATCCAGTTTTGTTACGTCAGATCCAAATAAGTGATCTATTGGTTCAAGCTGAATCCTACACTAAAATGTTCATCCAGAAATTAATTATTGGCATAATGCATTTAAGAACATGTGACCTTGGGGCACCTGGGTGGCTCAGTCAGTTAAGCATCCGACTTTGGCTAAGGTCATGGGTGGCTCAGTCAGTTAAGCATCTGACTTTGGCTCAGGTAATGATCTCATGGTCCGTAAGTTCTAGCACAGCATCGGGCTCTGTGCTGACAGCTCGGAGCCTGGAGTCTGCTTCGGATTCTGTGTCTCCCTCTCTCTCTCTGCTCCTCCCCTGCTCGTGCTCTGTCTATCTCTCAAAAATAAACATTAAAGAAACAAAAACAAGAACATTAAAAGAATTAGAATTTTGGCTGTAGCCAAACCTGAAGTTTTTTATAGCTTCATTTTTAATTCCTCCAATTACTCTGTTTTTCATTGAGGTATAACTGGCATACAATATTGTATTAATTTCAGGTTCCAATTGTCCTTTGAAAGGATTTTGTAATGAGAAGATTTGAACTTGTCAGCAAATTAGCTCAATGAACGGGACTGCTTTACCCATAATTGACTTAGTGGGTTTGCTTATAAAAAGTTTGTCCTAGGGCACCTGGGTGGCTCAGTCAGTTGAGAGTCCGACTTGTGCGCAGGTCATGAACTTGCGGTTCGTGAGTTGGAGCCCCGTCTGGCTCTGTGCTGACAGCTCAGAGCCTGGAGCCTGCTTCTGACTGTGTGTCTCCCTCTCTCTCTGTTCCTCCCCTGATCGCACTCTCTCTCTCTCTCTCTCTCTCTCTCTCAAAAATAAATAAAGAATAAAAAAGATTTTTTTTTTAATGTTTCTCCTTGCAATTGCTTTGAGCTAGTAGATACACTTCTAACATAAGACAGAGGCCTCTGTGCTCCCACAGAGGAAATATGCTAAAGAAACATACATTAGGAAATGCAGATTTAGAAAACAGATAGCTTGGAGACCTATATAGAAGCTTCCTTCTTGGTCTTACGTGTGCTTTTTATTATCAGGCTGAAGTGACATGCGGTAGGGATGTCACAGTAGATGCCAGTGTGGTTCATGACAGCAGGCTCCCTCACCCTCAGAATAGGGCTCTCCCTTGAGGCTCCTGTCCATTATACACACCTCTTCAATAGCTCTCGGTTCACTGACGTAATCGTCATCGTCTGTATAGTCGCCCGTGTCCCCTTCCTCTCCACTGCCCAGAGGTGTGGGTCCCTGGCGGCAGCCGCTTCCCCCAGTACCTAGCTCTCTGTTAGCCAAAATAAATTCAAAGTAATGAAAAATTATATTTGAGCAACAAGAAAATCGCACCGCAGAGGATGTATCGCAATCCATGGCTTTGTGAGTCTCCACGGTTTCGTGTAACAACTAATGTGTGCTGAGTTCTGCTGTTTGCCAGGCCTGTTCTGACCATTTCGTATGTGTTAATGGGAGCAGCACTTATAATTGGCCCATGAGATATGGCTGTTATTAATCCTGTTTCAGAGGTGAGGAAACTGAGGCTCAGACTGGTTATGTAACTTGCCCAAGGTTGCACAGCTGGTAGGGGTTAACACCTGGGTAGGACTCAGGCAAACTGACTCTGGAGACCACAATCCTAATTCACCACACTGGACTGCCTCTACCAAGTCATTAAGAAAATGACTTGTCATTTGACAAGTCTTGTCATAATGACAGAAAGAGCTGTCATTAGGAGAAAGGAGAAAGGTGCAGAACTGTGTGCCTAGCAAGCTCTTATTGTCATAGAATTAGGAGGTGGCAGAACATACTGGATGCCTTTAGATGCAAAGGATGGCTCTGAGGAGGAAACACAGGAAAATGGTTGACATTGGTGTCCTCTGTGGGAGCGAACAGGGAGACTGGGGACTAAGGGTGAGAACAAGGCTTTATTTTTACTAACTCTTCTTTGGAACGGTTTGGAATTTTTTTTTTTTCTTCTACCGTGGATATATGCTACCTTTTCTAAAACAAAATTTTTTTTCATCTCCTTGGGACTTCTCTAGCTCTTCAGATATTTGTCAGTTTGAAACAACATCTGATGGGGCTCATGCGTCATGTGTAAAACATCTGAAGTCCTTGCTTTCAACTTCATTTCAGTCATTCCAGTGGACTCCAGTGTAATAATAGCCAGTGGTTTTCCACACTGCAGAAGGTAGTACCATACTTGCAAAAGAGTATGTGAGAGAGGGATCAAAGAAAGACAGAAATTTGGCCAAATCTTATTCTTTTTTTTTTTTTTTTAATGTTTATTTTTGAGAGAGAACACACGAGGAGGGGAGGGACAGAGAGAGAGGGAGACACAGAATCTGAAGCAGGCTCCAGGCTCCGAGCTGTCAGCACAGAGCCCCACGCGGGTATCAGACCCACCAATCACCGAGAGATCAGGACCTGAGCTGAAGTCAGACCCTTAACAGACTGAGCCACCTACAGGCCCATGGCCAAATCTTATTCTTAGGGTTATTTTTGACTTGGACTTTGAAAAGGATTTGTTTATGCAGTGACAGTGTGTTTGTTTGCTAGGACCACCATGACAAAGTGCCACAAAATGAGCAGTTTAAACAACAGTAAAGTTCTGCAGGATAGAAGCCAGAAATCCAGGCGTCCGTAGTATGGGTTCCTTCCAAGGGTTGTAAGGCAGGGACCTGTTCTGGCCTTTTCTTCTCGCCTTGTAGGTGGCCACATTCACATGGCACTGTCCCTGTGTGCAAGTCCGTCTCCAAATATGCCCCTTTTATAAGAGGACACCGGTCATATTAGATTAGGGCCCACCCTACATGACCTCATTATAACTTGCTAAAGACGAGATGCTAGCTCCAAATAAAGTCACATTCTGAAGCCCCGGGAATTAGGACTTCAACATATGAATCTTCAGGACACCATTCGACCCATAACACTGCCATGATCCACTTCTCTCTACTCTCCCCTCAGCCTGGCCCAAAGAGTTCCTCGTCCTGACGTTTGGGCTGAGACTTTGGTCTTTGGGCTACCTATGGTGGAGAATATTGTTGACGTCATCCCTGAGGGGAAAACCCAATGAAGGAAAAGTCACCTGTGGTTTGTCCTGAGTGCAAGTGTGGTTCTCTCCTTCCTAGGTGGTACCATGGTAACCTCACACGCCATGCGGCCGAGGCCCTTCTCCTCTCCAATGGATGCGACGGAAGCTACCTTCTGAGGGACAGCAACGAAAGGACCGGGCTGTACTCTCTCTCTGTGAGGTAGGATGTCTAAGTACTATGAATTCAATCTCGCCCCATCTCTTCCTTACATGGGCATTGCTTTATCATCACACTCAAATTGCCAGATAGCAAAATTCTCATGTCACCAGATAAAATTCTCTCAATTTCTGTTAGACCTGCAGGTCTAAGGATTCCAAACTCTGAATGGTAGACTGTAAAAAAAACATTCTTCCTCCTTCCCTTGGCAGGGAAGAAGAAAATGTTAGAGCCGAAGGATACTTTACGAATCGTTTAATGTCTTGCTTGACTGATGGAAAAACTGAAACCTGAAATGGTAAAGTGTCTTTTCACCCAATAAATCAGCAATAGAAACAGCACCGGAATCCAAATCCCTAAAACCTGGCCCAGCGCCCTGTTAATATTCATTGCTTCCTCTGGAAAATCAGAATGATTTGTGGCTGTGCAACTTTCATCACAAACTCAAGCAGGCAGTGAGGCAAATTTTAAGTTTTTTCTGTAAATGGACTGACCTTTCTCAAGGCTCCACTTCCCCTGAATGTTAGTAAAACTAATCTAGTCCTTACCAACACAAACCGGTGATGGCCCAGTCCTTCTCTGGTCTTTCTCCTCCCCTGCTTCTTCCTTGTTGGCCTCCGTATCAGGGAAGATGGCCTCACCAGGTGATAATCAGGACAGCGTCTGTTCCCTTGGCGTCTGAGGGCCTGTAGCAAGTCATTCTGGGTTTGCAGGGAGTTGGCCTCGGCTTAGACTGGGAATGTGAGGAGTCCATGAAGTCGCTCTCAGCCACCCACTCATTAACCTCAAACTGTGACTGTTTTATTACTGTTCTGATGGCGCCTCCATATACCCCTGACAATAGTCCCCTCTTCGTTCGTCTTTCGCGCTGATCTGGCATAAGGAGGTTTTCTCTATTCTTTTCTGCTCCACGTGGTCTAGGCCTCCTTGTCACTAACTCAGGAGCAACACTTACACTCTTTTCTCTCTGAATCCTCTTTTTCATCTAGTTTAGCAGTAGTTTCTTTTGTTTTGTTTTGTTTAATTTTTTTAATGTTTATTTATTTTGAGAGAGAGAGAGCACATGAGCGGGAGAGGGGCAGAGAGAGAGGGAGACACAGAATCCAAAGCAGGCTCCAGGCTCTGAGCTGTCAGCACAGAGCCCGACACAGGGCTCGAACTCACAAACCATGAGATCATGACCTGAACTGAAGTCAGAGGCTTAACTGACTAAGACAGCCAAGTGCCCCTGTTTTGTTTTTTAAAGTCTCCTCTACTTCTGAGAGGGGGGAGAAACTGGCTATGAAAGTATTTCCCTAAATAATTGATGGCAGGCTTCTATGAGCTCAAAAGAGAAGAATCACCATATTTTTTTATCTTCTCTTTGGGCCTCTGGACCTACATATTTTCTACGCCACACAACAAATTACCTAAAATGTAGTGGCGTTAAACAACATAAACTGATTATCTCACAGTTTCTGTATGTCAGAAGTCCCAGTGAGTTCTCTGGATTCTCTGCTTGGGCTCCGACCACACCAAAATTAAAGTGTTGGCTGAGGCTGTGGTTCATCTGGGCCTTCACATGCTCTTCCTTCAGTCTCTTCTTTCTTCTTCAGCCCTTTTCACTCATGTCCTTGTTGCTATAGGACTGAGCTCCCCACTTTCCATCTAGCTATTGGCCAGGGATCGCTGTCGGCTTCTGGAATCCACCACCATTTCCTGCCAAGGGGCCCCCACAGGCAGTTCATAGCATGGATGTTTGCTTTCTTCTAGACCATCTAGAGCGAATCCCCCTCTCCTGTGACCAGCCAAGGAAACCCTTTTGCTTTTACCAAGACTTTTATGTGATTAGGTCAGACCCACCCAGAGAATGTCCCTATTTTAAGGTCAGCTAATTTGGAGCCTCTATTACCTGCAAAATCCCTTCATAGTAGCATCTATATTAGCATTTATTGAATAAATGGTGGAAAGTGTATGTAGTCCAGGGGCTGAGAATCTTGGGGTCCTATTGGAACACTTGGGGTCCTGTTGGAACACTTCCATCCAGGGCACGTCTATAAGCCTATTTTAAGGGGAGTGGAAGAAATAGGTGGGAGGGTGAGGAGGTAAGTAAGAGGGTCACAGATTTTTAAAAACCACCTTCATTAACAGTTTTCATGTTACTCTGCTCTATTTTGCTTTAAATTTTTTCTAAATAACATTTTGGAAAAATTATTAATCAGACATGAATTTGTGCATGGGTGGAAGCAGGAATGTTGCTTTCTCTGATCGACAGCAAAGGTGAAAAGTTTATCAAGGGGTCAGGCTGCAAATCCTTTAATGCAAAGATCTTCCCCCGATCTCAAACAAACATGTGGAATTATTAGATCAAAGAATGCTAACTTGTCATCAATATATTTCTCATCAGAACGGTTAGATCAGAAACTTCTTCCAATTAGGTGGCACATATATATCACATCTATATAAAAATGTAAAAAAAAATAACCACAGGGGGCACCTGGGTGACTCAGTCAGTCGAGTGTTGGACTCTTGGTCTCTGCTCAGGTCATGATCTCACAGTTCATGAGCTCAAGCCCCATGTCGGGCTCTGTGTGGACAGCACAGAACCTGCTTGGGATTCTCTCTCCCCCCCTCTCTCTGCCCCTCCTTGCTTTCTCCCTCTGTGTCTCAAAATAAATAAATAATCTTTTTAAAAAATCACCAACAGAGGTGACAGGAACCACAAACCAGCTCAAAAGAATGCCTTTTTTTACTCATTCACTTGTTCACTCCGTTAATAAATATCTAAGAGCATCCACTCTATGCCAAGCTCTTTGATAAGTGTTGTGGAAGATTCAGGCTTTGCCCTCAGGAAGTACAGCTCACAGGACAGTAGGATGCTATACAAGTAGCTCACGACAAGGAAGAGTGCAGTGAATGATGGGAAAGAAGCCAGATGAGTGTGTGGACTGTCGAGGGGAGAAAAGCAAGTAACTCATGTTGTGAGTATCATGGCGTACTTGACCCAGCAGGTGTCTTTGGGCTGACACTTGTTCAGAAACAAAAGGGGCGATGTTGCTGGTGAAGGGGACTGCAAGAGCTCAGGGACAACAGCAGAAACTCTGAAGAGAATTGTAGGTCCGGTTGGATCAGAGAAGTAGTCCTCAGGGTGTGGTCCCCAGACTGGCAGCATCCCCAGAGAACATTAGGGATGCAAATTCTTAGGCCCCACACCCTGGACCTGCCAAATCAGGAATTCAGGGGGCAAGGCCCAGAAATCTGGGTTTTAACGAGCCCTCCAGGTGATTCCAATTTCTGATGCTTGCTAATGTTGGAGCAGGACTTACACAGAGAGGAGAGGAATGGCGGGAGTCAAATACTACTTATCTATTTAGGGGCACCTGGATAGCTCAAAGCACCCGACTCTTGATTTCTGCTCAGGTCAATCTCACAGTTTCTTGAGTTCGAGCTCCGCGTCTGGCTCTGCACTGACAGTGTGGAGTCTGCTTGAGCTTCTCTCTCTCTACACCTCCCCTGGTCATGCGCTCTTTGTCTCTCTGTCTCTCTCTAAGAGTAAATAAATACACTTAAAAAATTCTTTTAATACCAGTGCTTTCAATAAGTGTGTTGTAATTCTCAGTTTTTAGAAGGGTTTAATGATGATGCTCATGCCTAATGTTATATTTCCCTTCAAAACAAGATAATTCATTTCTTAAATAACCTAAAGCATTTCTTTTTCCCTTTCAGAGCCAAAGACTCTGTCAAACACTTTCATGTTGAATATACTGGATATTCATTTAAATTTGGCTTTAATGAATTCTCATGTCTGAAGGATTTTGTCAAGCATTTTGCAAATCAGCCTTTGATTGGAAGTGAGACAGGTAAGCCACGAACAGATAGATACTTGACCTATGAGACATTGTTTCAGGATGGAGGAAGGAAAAGGAGGATTTCATTAAATAGTTGTCACTTCTGTTGGGTTATGTACATACGATATGCGATTAGATATGGTTAGAAACAATTTTTTCCAATTGCTGTGCCATATGCTACATTAATAAATTTAATCTATATCTGTATCTATATATCTGTATTACCTTTATGAGAAAACAATGTGCTTTGAACAAAGTAGACAGTTTTTTTAGAATGTGATATAATAATGGATTGATTTAAAGTACACAACTTTAAAAAAATAGTCTATTCATTTTACAATAATATATATAGTAAACAAAGAAAAAAGAAAAGCTAGAACAACTTTCTGATTCCTCATAATTTTAGACATGGACAGTTTACATATTGGGACCACCCATAAAAGATAATGTTGAGCATTTTTTAAAACAGAATTCATACTTAAATGTTCACAAATATCACGGAATGTTAAAAATATTGACTGGAAATTGCTCTTTTGAACAATGCCTTTATTACATCATAAAATTCTGTTTCTCTTGGTTTTTGTAAGTCTTTACACTGGACTTAAATATGGCTGGAAAATTTTGAATTTCCCTGTTTGAATGGTTAAAGTCCAACTAGAATATTCAAGTTAAAAAACAAAAG
This sequence comes from Panthera uncia, assembly GCF_023721935.1. Taxonomy (NCBI): domain Eukaryota; kingdom Metazoa; phylum Chordata; class Mammalia; order Carnivora; family Felidae; genus Panthera; species Panthera uncia. Next base: position 81,505,549 of record NC_064811.1, read on the forward strand.
ACACACTACCCGGGTATCTGAATTATCTAACTTGTTTTGCTGTACCAATTAAAGTAAGCAAAAGATCACCCCTATATCTGTGATACAGAATCACAATTTTATGTGGCCTAAATGATGGTAATTCTTGGGTAATCAAAAGTTGGGTGATTCCAGAATGTGTAGCAGAAGAGGAACTCAAGATTTAACAGTACAGCTATCTTACCATGAATGTGTTTATACTTGCTTTCTTGGTAAACATGGCCAGTGGACCTTTTGTTAACTTCAGTGTGGTTGTAGAGATGCCTCGCCAGTCTTTCCTCCTCTGCTGTTTCTGTGGCCTGGATAGACCCTGATATGAATCACACAGTATCAAGTGTAGATGAGAAGCACAGTGGAAACCACAGAGTAGTTGCCTTACTTTATACTGACCGCATAAGACCTATACTAGAATATTCCAAACTGCAAAACTGAAGCTATAATCTTTTTTTCTGGTGGAAATTCTTCCAATCGGCCCTGAAAACTACTTTACCAGCAGTAGTTCACATAAACAAATGACAAGTGGGCATGCATTATTTATTTCCATTGCTACTTTGGCTATGGCAAGCATTTTAGTTTCTCAAATCCCTTCACTTCAAACTTACCTCCTACTTGTTTCCCACTCTATGCTCGACTTTATTCACTTCTTGATCACGAGAAATTGAGATTTTGAAACTAAAAACTTTGTTTTGTCTACCCCTATTTGTGTCCTTCTCTATGTCCCCCAGGTCCTGATACAGTGCATGACACTTTGGGTGATGGATGGATGGGTGGATGGATGATGATTATGAGTGGGAACTCTTTGTCACTTCAAAGCCATGATAAGTGTTATCTTCCAGCCTTTTTTCTTCCTCCAAGCAACGTCAGCTTCCTTCTTTTGAACTCTCCTCCTAGACTCTATATTTAACCCATTTGATCATTCTCTGTGCTCCTTCCTGGACTTTCTCCAAGTTACGGAACAGGTATACATTCTGTCTACCAAAAGGTTTCAAAAACCTTTAAGGTCAAAGTGAATGCAGTGGTTTCTGGGTGAACCTTTCTGGCACAGGTCCAATCTCCAGGCAAGAGGATCACCTAAGACTTCTTCAAAGTAAAGGCTCCTTGACATTGAATTTAAGACAATGTTAAATTTCCCTGCAAATACAGTAATCTAACTAAAGAAGTTTTACTATTAATCCTTTGGGAGAGTGAAGATTTGTAATCCTGATTCCTAAGGTAGTTTTATCCAAAGCTAAAGTTTGTTGTATCGTTATCATTTCTATAATCATTTTTTACAATAAAACTCAAGAAACTAAGATTTTTATCCTCTCTGCTGCATCTTCTCTGTGCCATTCATTATCCAACAGGAATTTGCTATTATTTGAATCCCTTGCTACAGGCTCTTGATGCTTATGGATATATACTTGGCTTCCTAGCTTCCAGGCCTTGAGTTAGATATCACCAACTCTGAAATATTCCTCTTATCTGTCCCAGCCAGATGAAGCAAAGCCACTGAGGCTGGGAACAAGGGGAAAAACCCATGACAAACAAGTGTTCCAATGTTGCCCCTCTGGGAGTAATAGGCCTCAGGAAACAAGATAACGTGCTGAAGTCATGATGACTCTTAAACCCAGCAGATTTTCAGAAGCCACAATCAGCACTATGACCTGTGAACAACAGTGAATGGAAACCAGGATGCCACCTTCTAAAAATAGGTCCCTTCTTGTTCATTTGAGTATTGGCTCCTGGTGTTGAGCAGCAGTGATCAGGAGGCCTCCGGTCTGATGATTTCTTGGTCTGCATCAGAGAAGTGCAAACTCTTAAAGTTTTCATGTAATTAAAGATTACCAGGGGAAGCATTTGTCTGCACAATGGATGAGGCCAGCCAGGGTTCTTACCTCCAGATCCTAGAATGGAAAGGACTAGAACTGGGGATTTCAGGCCACTCCTTTTAGCCCAGACCCCCATCAGGCCAGCAGCACCTTGCAGTGCCTAGAGAGTGAGTTTATTTAAAAGAGACTTTCCCACACTTACCCACTGACAGGGACGGCACTACATCTGAGGGCAATGGGCAGGACCTCCAAATAACCAATAGCTTTACCCGACTTCGCCTTGCAGTTAAATATAGTGTAGAGGGAAACCCAGAACACTCGGTTCTGGGTCATAAGAAAATATTTGTATTTGGGATAAGTAAAAGTGTTAACCTAAAGGGAAGAATACTATTTTAAGATCTCTTCTTTCCTATTCTATTCCTTTTCTCTACTCCTCAAATTCTCAGGATTTCTGTTTCCTTAATCTGAAGAATGAAGATTTCCTAAGCAAGAGCTAAAAGCCTCCTGACAAACTGAATATTCTATTGTTATAATTTCCTTATCCCTTGCTATAATCTGCATTTAACCTTTCAATCTCCATGAAAGTTTCTGTCACTCTAATTTCTCCTTATTAACAGCCATCAGCATAATATCGTTAGATATTTCTGATTGCCAAATCCCAATCATTTCCCAAGTAAATATCATAGTGACATTCAACATGCTCTCTTCCTTTACTTTCCTCAGTGGCTCTTTTATGTTCTAACATTTTGTTTAATTCACTTTTTAAAAAATTTTTGTTTAATGTTTATTTATTTTTGAGAGGGAGAGAGAGAGACAGAGTGCGAGTGGGGGAGGGGCAGAGAGAGAAGGAGACCCAGACTCCCAAGCAGGCTCCAGACTCTGAGCTGGTGGCACAGAGCCTGATGTAGGGCTCTAACTCGTGAACCTCAGGATCATGACCTGAGCCTGACCTAAGTCGGAGGCTTAACCGACTCAGCCACCCAGGATCCCTGTATAATTCACTTTTTAAAAAAATCTTTGCAAAAAATTAAAAAAAAAAACTCTTTGCATTAGCATGTAAACCCTTTAAGAAGAGGGATATTTGTCATTTTTGTACCCTGGTCATATGTCCCAGTAGGTACAAGAATGAGTGGTAATAATTTTCACAACATTTCATAATTTCATGTTGGTTTCCCATTATCTCATTACCAAAGCCTGCATTGCAGCTTGAATGATAACACATCAACCAGTGAACTTCTGACAATTAGTTTTTACTTGCAAAGTTTTGTTTTAATGTTTATTTATTTATTTTTGAGGGATAGCATGAATGCATGCATGAGCCAGGGAGGGACAGAGAGAATCCCTAGCAGGCTCCAAAAGGGCTGTCAGTCCAGAGCTCGATCAGGGGCTTTATGTGGGGCTCGATCTCAGGAACCATAAATCATGACCTGAGCCATCCAGGCGCTTCTCACTTCCAAAGTTTATGCAAAGCATCATTTAAAATGATGCTTTGTGTTGTATGTATGCTCAGTAATGCTTAAATTCAGAATTTGCCTTTTTTTTTTTTTGTACATTTATTTATTTTTGAGAGACAGAGAGAGACAGAACACAAGTGGGGGAGGGGCATAGAGAGACTGAAACACAGAATCCAAAGTGGGCTCCAGGCTCCGAGCTGTCAGCACAGAGCCAAACACAGGGCTCATACTCACAAACCATGAGATCATGACCTGAGCCGAAGTCGGATGCTTAACCAACTGAGCCACTCAGGTGCCCCAGAATTTGACTTTCATTCGTTATAATAAGCTGCAATATAAAACTTTTCTTCCTACTTGTACATGGCTTCTAAATTCAACTCAAATAGACTTGGAAATTTGAGACTTTTTTATTAACATGGATACATTTGGGCCATTATTAATTTTTACTGTACTCTCTTATAATTAGCTAGGTTTCATACACATATATTCTTTGAACATAGAGAGCATTTATCTTTATCCTTAAATGCCTTAATATTATTAGAACAAAAATTACCTTTCCTATTACTTTGTGTTTCTATTAGAATACTTCTGTATATGAAATTGCCGTATACAATTTGTTACAGGAATTACTGTGTTGTGACTTTAAGCACCCACCCAGCATGAAAAAGGATGACATGAATCAAGTGTTATGTTTGTACTTACCCTTTATAATAATCCGTTCTCGGTTTTGAAGATCCCATCTGGTTCTTTCTTAAATGTCAGATTTCCACTTCTCTTTTTGTTTTGATGTGGGGATTCCCAACCTCTTGATAACTGCTGTCATTATTATTAATTTATTTTGTAACACCAGCCTTTTTACCCAGGTGGCATTTTAAAACAATTATGTTAAAATTCAGTGTAGTTTGGGAATTGTGTGCCATTTCTGAAAATAATCGATGACAACTCAGAATTCTGCCAAACCACAGCCAAGCATCACTCCTTTAGTTTCTGCTTGCCAAAAAAGCAAGTTTTCTCAGTTTGTCATAAGGTGTGTTTGCAAAAGGAAAAGGCAGGCAGGGAAGGGAATAGGGAAGCAACACGTATGGAGTACTCACTGAGTTTTGAGCGTGCCGTTGGATGTTTTCGCAGATATCAAGTTATTGAATCTCCTGAACCATCCACGGTAATGTGAAAGTGGTCCCATTTTTAGATGAGGAATTGAAAACTTGGACATGTGAAGTTATTTGGCCAGCGTGGCACAGCCAGAAAACATCAGAGCTGAGAGTGAAATCCAAGCCAACCTGGTTCTAAACCGTAGGGGCTTTCCATTCACTTCACTGTCTCCTGACGCTGGTCTACCAGTGACACAGCAGCACGACATTGCCACAGCACAGTGTGACCTTGAGTGGGTTTGGACAGGAAGATCTTTGCCACAACGACACAGTAGGATGTTTGTAGGACAGGGCAGAGCTATCCCCCAGTCTCTTCTTTAAGGTCTGTAACAATATTTTTGGTATGTGATGTAAAGGCATTGTTCTAAAGAATGTGAATCAATCTGAACTTCTGTCTTCGTATTTACCGCTGTTCCTATGCTATTTACATGAATTGCCACTTGGGAAATTATCTTGGAGGACATCTTAAAACATAAAAGGCTGACTAAAAAACATACATAGGCCCATCGCATTTATGTCTCTCCGGAAGAGATATAAGACAGCCTATGTAAATATGATACAGTAAAAGAAAATGTAAAGTTTGGGGTGCCTGGGTGGCTTGGTTGGTTGAGCATCCAACTTCGGCTCAGGTCACGACCTCACAGTTTGTGAGTTCAAGCCCCTCATCCGGCTCTCTGCTGTCAGAGTGGAGCCCGCTTGGATCCTGTCTCCCCCCCTCTCTCTGCCCCTTCTCCCTTGTGCTCTCTCCCAAAAATAATCAACATCAAAAAAAAAGTGACATTATAAAAAAGTAAATAAAACGTAAAAGTTAAATGAGAATGTGGAAGAAAAGGAAAATGAGACACAAAGACGCAATGATGTCAGAAGTAAAGTACTTTAGGGGCGCCTGGGTGGCTCAGTCGGTTAAGCGCCCGATTTTGGCTCAGGTCATGATCTCGCGGTCCGTGAGTTCGAGCCCCGAGTCGGGCTCTGTGCTGACAGCTCAGGGCCTGGAGCCTGTTTCGGATTCTGTGTCTCCCTCTCTCTGCCCCTCCCCCGTTCATGCTCTGTCTCTCTCTGTCTCAAAAATTAAAAAAAAAAAAAAAAAGAAGTAAAGTACTTTAAACGGGCAGTGTGCTTGGCAAGAAATAGGACACACCCTTGGTTACTAAGTGTCCTAGTATCTCTTGCCCCTGCATTAGGCTTGTGTGTGTAACTAGATTTACAGGATATTAGAATGGGAAGGGATCCCACAGACCGTTTAATTTTTCCTTTACAAATGGAGAAACCAAGGCCTGATTAGAAACGTTGAGGCAAAAACTCTCATCTCTTTTCCTCAGGCTACCTCCTCAAGGATCTGCTTGTTCGAATTTTGATTTCCATGTACACCCTTGCGCCGACAATAAAGTACATTTCACAGGCCGTAGAGAGTTTCCATTACTCCATAATGAGTAAACACGTGAACTCCTAGTTCAACTCCAGCCTCTGCCATTCATTCACCAGCTGTATGTCCTTGGGAAAATGATGTAACCTCCCTGAGATTCAGTTTCATCATCTTACAAATCAGAGCTGGTGACCTAACAGTTTATACCTTAATAGTTCCTGACTTGCTCTTGAGGATTGAATGAGATTGGGTATGAAAGGCTATAAAAATCATTTTTAGCTTGGCATAAATAATCACTATTATTGTTTTTTAACAAAGCACCGTTATGGTAATCCCATCATATTGTCTGCAAGAGCTGCATATTCTTTGGTATACCATGAAGAGTTAGTTGGGGGCAATTAATTACATTTGTATTTATCAAGTGTTTATGTCATCTTCAAATTTTAAGCCAGCTCCGCAGAGGATTCAGATAAAGGATCAGATAAAGTGACGGCTCCGCAAAGAGCGAGCGACCTGACTTGACTTGGACATTTTAACAGGGTCTTCTGACCTGGCCAGCTGATCTACTTCTCCTCCCTCTGTGTAGTTCTCCCTGTGAGACTGGAAAGGGGCTATTAAAGCCCCTGTGTATGTAAGCGAACGTAGTTTGACTCGCATCATCTTAATGATGGGTTAAAGTTCATTTGCAGGGTAGGTTGCAAAGAAGAAAGGAGAAAGAGCTTGAATATTCCTGTCACTCCCTCTAGAAAGCCGCTTCCCACCGGCAAGAGATGACAGAGAAATCCGCCCTGCACACACCAGTTGCCTAGCTTGTTTTCTGAACCTGAGGGCAACAACGAAGCATGAGCGGATGTAGTCTTATTTGAATTTAATTCAACAAATATGTATTGGGCGCCAGCCACGAGCTGAGGACTACTAGCTACTGATGATGCGGTGATGAATCAGGTATCAACCTCATCCTCCAACATCTTACAATCTAGTTGGAAACCTGATGGGCAAGCACAAGCTTTAGTGCCTAAAAGAAATATTCTAAATAAAAGTTTCCCTGTTCAGAGCTAGATGTGCTCTTGTGCTACCCTCCACTTCAGATATCGAAGCAATGCCTGAGGCTTGAAAACTGTTCTGTGTTTCTGAAGCGCTGTGGGATACAAGATAAGGAGTCCTCCAATGCAGTCTCACTGTATCACAAACAGAGTGGGTGTCCTGTAAGTTACAGTTCAGCCAATGCAAACTGAAATGCTTGCCTTGGCCCTGCTCTGATCACCTCAAAAATGTACCTCCACTGAGTGTTTCTGAAACCAGGTTTCATATCAAAGGCAGGAAACAACAATCTCCTTCATGTAGTTCAGAAACTGAAGTGAAACTTGCAGCCAGGTTTCCAAGAGCTGGGCTGTACAGCTTCCTCTCTCCTCCCTCCACCAGCCCCTGCCTCCTGTTGCTTTTTATCTGAATCTTCCAACCAAATCCTGGAATTAATTTGCCCTGAATATCACTAAACCCAAGTTTCTCTCTTATGGGGCCAAGGCACTACCTTGGACCTTAGGTGGAAATACAATCAGTCTGTGGTGGCTACATATTCAAGTTTCTTTTGATTGCAGCCAACCTTGGCTAGCTGAATTTAAAAAAAAAAAAAAAAATGGAGGGAGGGGAATACAGGGAAATAAATGGATTTTCCTTGGGGGTGGTGGTGGTAAGGATTGGTATTCTCTCCCAGAATTTAAAAGCAGACTGAACACCAAGAGACAATAACGAATCAGCCCCATGATCACGGCACCGCTGAAGCTTTCAGCAAACTGACATGACTGCCTTGGTCCTGCTCTGATCACCTCAAAAGTGGGCCTCCACCGAGTGTTTCTGAGATCAGGTTTTATGCCAAAGGCAGGAAAGAACAGTCTCCTTCATGTAGTTCAGAAACTGAAGCTAGTGGGCCTTCTCTCCAGAGAAATCACTAAGCAGATCCCCGGAAGTAAGTCCCGTGAGTGCAGCCTGAGTGAGGTGTTTGTGGGGGAGGCCCAGGGTCTGTGGGGATCTACGGAAGGGGAAATCACTCTTAGCCCAGCAGCCGTGCCAGGAAGCTCTATATATTATTATTTTCTCTTGGGCAGACTGGTCAGCTAAGACCTTTCAGGGGGCTGGATGTTTATCAGTGGAAGTTGTCATTTTATAAGTGCTTTGCCATTTTCTTCATTCCACCATTCAATCCAGCCTCCTTCATGGTCTTACTAGTTAAAGTCAATGTATAGTCAATTGTACTCTCCTGTTGACTCAATATCATTTCCCTCAGTTTAGCTTTTGTTGGTGAAACTTTAGAAGAGGTTTTCGAAATAGAATTTGGTTCCCCCTAGTGGAGATTTGGACAGCTGTACTTGGCCTTGTGGCCGAAGCTGGCCTTGCCCGAAGCCGGGGTAATCATAGACCTGGGAGGCTGGTTCCTCCCAGGCTCTTCTCTGACTTAACCCTGAATTACTGTGGCATCCATTTATCTACTCACTCATCAAGCTTTCATTATGTCAGCATCTCTACCAGGAAGTGGGATTGCAAAGGTAAATTTGGCACTGCTCTAAAGAGACTCACAGGGTGGGGAAATGCACCTGTTGAAAAGGCAATGGCTTCATAATACCAAGTGGTTATAGCATTGTGACTCAGGCAACATTCCTTGCACACAGATCTTACACTATAGCACAACTGGCCCCCAAGGCTATGCTTATCTCCTGGGCACTGTACTATGGTAGGCAAGCTAATGGCCCACCCAAAGATGCCCATGTCTCTCCCTGGACCTGTGAATATGTTATGTTATGTGGCATGAGGGAATTAAGATTGCAGATGGAATTAAGAGTACAAGTCAGCTGACTGGATGGGGAGGTGTGCGATTACAATGGTGTGTCCATTGTAATCATAAGGATCCTTATAAGTGAAAGACGGAGGCACAAGAGGGAGACCCAGAGACATGGCAGCGTGAGCAGGCCTTAATGCACTGTCACTGGCTTTGAAGATGGAGGAGTGTGGCCACCAGGCAAGGAATGCAGGCAGTTTCTAGAAGCTAGAAAAAACAGGGAATGGATTCTCCCCCAGAGCGTTTCCGGAAGGAAAGCAGTCCTGCCAATACCTTGATTTAAGATTATGAGACGCATTTCAGACTTCTGACCTCTAACACTGTAAGGTAAGAAATTTGAGTTGTGTTAAATAACTACGTGGTGATTTGTTACAGAAGCAATAGGAAACCACTACAGGTAGTATACTTGGGTACGTGCCAGAAAAAAATTGGCTAGATACATCTTTCTAAAGCATCATTTAAAAAATTATTTTCATATTGGGGGACGTAGGTGGCTCAATTGGTTAAGCGTCTGACTTCAGGTCATGATCTCGTGGTTTGTGGGTTTGAGCCCCCTGATGGGCTCTGTGGTGACAACTCAGAGCCTGGAGCCTACTTCGGATTCTGTGTCTCCTTCTCTCTCTCTCGCTCTCTGTTTCTCTCTCTCTCAAAAATAAACATTAAATTTTTTTTAAGTTGGGTTATAGACGTAGTTTGAATCCTTATAAAACATTATTTTCATATTAAACATGGAAAAGTAGGGGCACCTCGGTGGCTCAGGTGGTTAAGTATCCGACTCTGATTTCGGCTCAGGTCATGATCTCACGGTTTGGGCTCAGTGCTGACGGTGTAGAGCCTTGGGATTCTCCCTCTCTCCCTCTGCCTCTATCCCGCTCTTTCTCAAAATAAATAAATAAGCTTAGAAAAATGCATGGAAAGGGGAGAAAGCATAAGATTTCACGTTTTTTCTAACTTGAGAGCTGCTTTGAACACTGGGGTCCAGTCCCCTCTCCTCCACGATCAGACGGAAGGGTTTAGGAGGCACCAATACATCTTGGAGCTGCCGTCAGTGGCTACTAGACTCTGCCATTTTTACTCTCAGCAGAATGTCACACATGGGTCTTTGTAAACTCAACATTTAAAAATTCATGCTCCCAAAGATGCAATCATTAGATTTTCACTCAAGAGTTTACAACTACTCTATATCAAAGCATAATAATATCTAACATTTTCTTTTTCACTATCCTTTTCACAAACAGTTCTTTATTTGGTGCTTCAAAGAGCCTTGTGAAGACAGGGTAATTCTTCCCATGTGTCCGGGGAGGAAACAGAAGCTAGAATGATCGTCCAAGGGTCAACAGGCACTGAGTGGCAGGGGTGGCTCTTTCCATGATGCCACGGTGACTGCCTGGCGCATCACTGGGGGTGGTTCTCTGGGGGGGGTCACCATGGAGCCAACCGCACATTCTGCAAGCATCTGGCACGTTGTGATTGTGTCACACGGCCCCTGAGCCTGCACAACGGCTGCTCTTGATTCACGCATCTCTGCTTTCCTTATGACTGTCAAACCGTAACCGGCCTCTTGTCCTGATATGACTGGATCTGTTCTCATGAAAGGGTCATGTTGACAGGAGAGCACTGACGATGTGCAAGAGTGGGACCGGGGCCTCAGATACCTGTGAAGGCCAGTTTTCGCTGTGATCCCAACGCTATGGGTGTGAACTGGATGCTCAAGAAGGAGGAGGCCAGAGTCTCATTCTTTTCTGGGGCCAAGGTCAAGGACCCTCTCCTGGCTTCTCTCAGTGTTCCTTTTCAAGTGATAGCAGGGCGCCACGTGGGCATAGTATCAGAGGCCACGGTTGTGTGTTTGCAGTCAGTTCGTTGGGCATGCTCAAGCCCCGTGGAATGGTTGGGCTTTGTTGGTAGGTCTGTTATTGTTATCAAGTGCTTTTTAACTGCAGAGGTGGTCTTTCTTCTCTTTCCTCATCTCTCTCTCTCTCTCTCTCACTCTAATTCAAGGTCCATACTTTCTATAATCTGTTGAAGTACCTTTTCAAAGAGGCCTTTCTGACCACCCTTTAAAATATCACCTTCTCCCGATGTCACCCTCATCCCCCACTACGCCTGTACCTTGCTCTATTAGGGTTTCCATAACACTTCACTCACCTGACATACTTCTTTTCCTTTTTTCTTCTCCTCCCCTAGCAGAGGATCAAGTGCTCTATCTTCTTTGTTTGCTGCTGTATTCCCACTGCCTGGACAAGTGTCTTGCCCATAGTAGAGCTCAAGAAATATTTGTTGAATGAATTACTGTATTCTTTACATCTCTGCCCATGTCGGGTACAATCTCCGTCCTGCCTTTATAAGACCCAGTGAAATAAAAAGTAAGAAGCCATAGCAAAGGGGGAAAGAAAACCCTAACTTACTCATTTTGTAAAGTATCTAGTTCCTGCTCGCTGGTTGACTGGGGCAGGGGAGGGTGTAGAGGGGGGAAGGTCAGAAACATGGTGTCAGGTGGGCTCTCAGCTTCAATGTGCCATGCCCAAGGCCCCAAAGACTAGCCCCTTTTGGAGCCCTTGTGCTGCCCAATCCCCTCCTCCAGATGGAAGTGAAGGCAATCACACATAAGCCAGTTCAGGTCATGTTCACTGGAGGAAAGCGAAAGCTTCACATAGTTTATTTTGTTAACTGGGTGGCAGGAGACAGTAGGGAAAATGCAACGAGTCCAGTTTTTTGAGATCCACTGATTTGTTAGAAGGCTTGTTCTGAAACGAGTGAGGAATAAGGTCTATGGACTGAATCCTCCCATGCCTCCGTGCATTTGTTGGGTTTTACTCTCGTGGTTTTTATAAAGCCTACCTGGAAAACTTCCAGTTGTAGCTGCAGGTCCGGATCCATGTTGTCTCCTCTACGAAAGCTTTTCCAAAGTGTTCCAAAGGAGGGGTCTTCGGGGGCCCTGGGCACCACCGGTATGCTTTGCCCACACCTCTGACGCTGGCCTCGTCACGCTGTTCATGAACATGACTACCCGTTAAGTGACATCCCATGCTAGTTCTATCTGAACACTACGAGGACAGAAACCATCGCATCATGCTTTATATCTTCAGCGTCCAGCTTAAGTGCCTGGCATATAGTTGGTACTTGATAAACATCGAGAAATGAATGAGTGAATAGGTGAAAAACAAGAGACTGAAATCTAGACATGTTATCTGGTCATTTAGCATTTGGACCTTCTTTCTGGGGCTCCTCTTTGATGAGGTTCTTTTATCTTCATCCAGGCACTCTGATTGTTCTGAAACATCCCTATCCAAGGAAAGTGGAGGAACCATCCATTTATGAATCTGTCCGGGTTCACACAGCAATGCAGACGGGAAGAACGGAAAGTGACCTCGTGCCCACTGCACCCTCTGTAAGTGGCCCTCCATCTGACCACAGCGCTTTCACTGTCTAAACGTGGTAATATGCAGTAAGAGTTCAAAGGTTTTCTATATTTTTTAAATGTTTATTTTTGCGAGAGAGAGAGTATAAGCCGGGGAGGGGCAGAGAGAGAGGGAGAGAGAATCCCAAGCAGGCTCCACACTGTAAGCACAGAGCCCAATGTGGGGCTCAAACTCATGTACGGTGAGATCATGACCTGAGCCTAAGTCGAAGGCTTAACTGACTGAGCCACCCAGGTGCACTGAGTTAGATAGTTTTAAAAGGATGTTTGTTCACATAAAAATTCTAACTTGTGATATAAAACCTGGAAAGAAACATAAGGTTTGAAGCCCATGACTCAGTTCATCTGGTCCATCTGGCAAATCATCAAAAAATACATTGCCATAGTGATAGTATTCTAAGTACCTTGAAAATGACACTTAGGGGTGCCTGGGTGGCTCAGTCAGTTAAGTGTCCAACTTCAGCTCAAGTCATGATCTTACAGTTTGTGGGTTTGGGTCCCCTATAGGGCTCAGTGTTGACAGCTCAGAGCCTAGAGCTTGCTTTAGATTCTGTGTCTCGCTCTCTCTCTGCCCCTCTCCCCTTGTTGTCTCTCTCCTTCTCTCTCTAAAATAAAATTAAAAATAAAAATATTTTTTTTAAATAAAAATTAAAGAAGAAAATGGCACTTAAATTCTTCCCTTTACTTAGCTAAACAAGTTCTTGGTAGAATGGGCGAGAGATGTAGATGTTCACATAGTTGGCTAAACTGTTATTCTGCCACAAGTTTCTTATATTAAGAAAATTTGGGGGGCGGGGGCACCTGGGTGTCTTAGTTAAGTGTCAGACTTCAGCTCAGGTCATGATCTGTGGTGCATGAGTTCAAGCCTCGCACTAGGCTGTCTGCAGTCAGCACAGAGCCTGCTTCAGATCCTCTGTCCCCCTCTGTCTCTGCACCTCCTCTCTCTCACTCTCTCTCTCTCTCTCTCTCTCTCTCTCAAAAAACAAACAAATAAGTAAATAAAAACATTAAAAAAAGGAAGAAAAAATTTTTTTTACATCTCAGTGGTCTGCAGAGGAAAAATATTCCCCACTTTGACTATAAAACCTCAGGATGTTATTTTTTTCCTATTCTTTTTTTCCCTCCTGAATGAAGGGTATGGACAGACGGACAGACAGAAAATATTTGCACTTCTTTTTTTAATTTCTTTTAATGTTTATTTATTTTTGAGGGAGAGACAGAATGTGAGTGGGGGAGGGGCAGAGAGCGAGAGGGAGACACAGAATCGGAAGCAGGCTCCAGGCTCTGAGCTGTCAGCACAGAGCCTGACGCGGGGCTCCAACTCACAAACCATGAGATCATGACCTGAGCCAAAATCGGGCGCTTAACCAACTGAGCCACCGGGCGCCCCGACATTCGTGCTCCTTTGCAATGTGGGCCTTTGTTCAATTTCAGTGCAACAGCAGCACTCACTGTTCCTCAAGTCCATTTCTGTTTGCTCTATGAGCTGGGAGCCTGCAAGGAATCCTCCCAGAACTGCTTCCCTGCCCTGTGCTCAGGGCTCTCACACTCTCCCTCTCTGCCTTGCTTGCCAAATACTCCCGGTATAAGACATCAGGATTTGTGTGGATAATAAAGAAGACAAAAAATGAAATACGGAGAACCAACCCTAGACAGCAACTATGACACTTGGAAAAAATCATCCCTTGAAGGTATTAGGCTACAGATGACAAACGTGTGGCCTCTTTGTCTCTGCAGAACTTTTCCTACCCTGCCACCAAAGAGATCTTTCTTAAAAAGCAGATCGGTCACTTGACCTCCCTCCTTAACCTTGGGTGGTGGCCGCTGTCTTCCCCTCCCACCTGGCCCTGTTCATCCTTCTGGCCTCACCTCTGCTCCTCTCACACTCACGGTCATGTGCATCCCTCTGGCTCTGCTCCTTCTCCTCTCCCTGCCTCAGGTACACTGTGAACACCACTGCTGTGCCCTCACCCTTCAAGGCTCATCAGAGATTGGTGCCTCTCAGGAAGCCTTCCTGGGCACCTCCTAGCTTTGGTGAAAATGCTCCCTTTTGTGCTCTGAGCACCCACTGTTCACTTTGATCCTGCTATCATCACGCTGGAGGCTAATAACCACTTGTGCATGTGTCTGCCGTCCCCGCGGTCTGACACTTCTCAGGACGAGAATCCGAGCTTGTCATTGGAGCTCTGTAGCCTAGCCTGGTTCCCAGGCGCACGTTACATTTTTTGCTACTCTGCTACGTCTCCTTGAAAGTAAGCATTGTGGGAATTGGGTGAAGGGGGTATTTTAGCTTTGTTAGACTTGGAAGAGGAAGTATCAAACCTCAGAACCAGCAACATTTAGGAAAGCAAGACAATGAATAGTCCCAAGTCCGAACAGACCAAAGACCAAATGAAGACTCACTCTTGGGGTGCCTGGGTGGCTCAGCCGGTTGAGCATCTGACTTTGGCTCAGGTCATGATCTCACGGTTCACGAGTTCGAGCCCCGCGTCGGGCTCTGGTGCTGACAGCTCAGAGCCTGGAGCCTGCTTCAGATTCTCTGTCCCCCTTTCTCTCCGCCCCTCCCCTGCTTGTGCTCTGTCTCTATCTTTCAAAAATGAATAAACATTAAAAAAAAACAGAAAAAGACTCAACTCCTAATCGTTTTCCAGCCAACCCACCCCTCCCTGACTTCGTCTTTATGCATTCTTACCGCCTTACCAATCACCTCACATCTCTTTCATTTGTCCAGTCCATGTAACTTCACATTCTCCTCAGCTACACCCCCCCCCCACCGAGATCCCTGCTGCTACACCCGCCCTCCCCCCACCCCTCACCGAGATCCCTGCTCAGGGTCAGCTGCACCATACTCTACTACGTGTGTTCTTTATCAACAGTAAATTGCAGGACCTGATCTGTAGAGCTGGCGCGAGCATGGGATGTAGCTCCCTTAGGTAGAAATAGACCTCTTTGAACCAAATTCTGAAAGCCTCGTTGCTTACCTTCTTTGCTCACTCCGAGCATGGGATGGATTCCCCTGCCCAAGCATCTCAGTATGACTATACACAGAACGTTCTGTACAATGGGGTTTTTAAAACAGTGGTGACTGATTGGTGGAGTGTGGCTTCACCCACACTGCGGAATGACAAATCCATGAAGCTTACTGTGCATCAATAGCAGAAAATTACCAACGTTTTCCGGTGTCACAGGCAGAGAGAACAGTACAAAAGCCCGTTTAGAGAGACTAAACGGAGGTGCTTTGCAGACTGGCAAGATCAGAATGATTGGCATGAAGTGAGCGAGAGGGCAAGTGGTGGAAGATGAGATTATTGAGGGAAGGAGGGGTTGATCGCCTACAGCAGTGGGGTTCTTAAGGGGCCTGCTGCCCAGCTGAGTGTTTGGAAATTCGCGGTGCTTTGGGGCCCTCCTGGCATCAGTGGGAGTCAAGAACTGAGAAGAGCCTTAGACTTCACCCTGCTTGCAGACTAACAAAGCTCCACAGCCTCATGCCAGACTTCTGTGTGTCTGCCTTTCCTCTGGAGGGAAACACTATTTCTATCTTCCAAAGTCATTTGCTCAGGAGCCCCTGGGTGGTTCAGTTACACGCCCGACTTCGGCTCAGGTCCTGATCTCGCAGTTGGTGAGTTCGAGCCTCATTGGGCTCTGGGCCGACACTGCAGAGCCTGCTTGGGGTTCTCTCCTTCCTCCTCCTTCCTCTCTCTGCCCCTCCCCGACTTGCACTAAGGTTGTTTGTTCTACAAGCATGCCTTAAAAATAGCTCTGGGACAAAGGGCTGGTGCCTTGCTCATAAGACATACAGAAACATGAGAACCCCTGAAGACTTGTTTCCCAGCAGAGGCAGGGGCCATGGAGGCTAAATGTGCCACCACACATAGGGGAGAATTATCACGTCCAAAATGTCAGCTGTATTAACAATAGGAAAGGCCTTGTAGATAAAATAAATACTTTATTTTTGTTCTAAGTGTCGAGGAGAAATGATACGGGTTTTGAGCAACGTAATTTAAGTTTTAAAATTTTAAGATGCTCATTCTCACCACTAAGTGCAAAGTGGAATGTGTTGCAAAGTTGGGGCGAGGTGCCCAGTTAGGGGGGCTGTTGGAGCAGTCCAGGGAGAGACGGTGGCAGTGGAAACTGAGAGTGGGGATAAGAACTGGTGAACCTCAGGGTGTGTTTTGAAGGTAGAAGAGACGAGACTTACAACAGGTTGAATGTGGTATGTAAAGGAGTCACAGAGTAGGCCTCCTGCACTTTACTCATACGGCCAAGTTGGCAGGAGGGGCGGGTTTGGCAGATGGGAAGAAGCAGTTCTGTTTTGGCTCTGGGAAATGTGAAATACCAATTGGTTCTGCTGATGGAGATTAAGTGAGATAATATATTTCAAGAGCCTGACATAGAATAGGTCCTATCTAAAATGTTAGCTCTCTGGGGCTCTTGGGTGGCACAGTTGGTTAAGCGTCCGACTTCAGCTCAGGTCATGATCTCATGGGTCGTGGGTTCAAGCCCCACGTCAGGCTCTGTGCTGACAGCTCAGAGCCTGGAGCCTGCTTCCGATTCTGTGTCTCCCTCGCTCTCTGCCCCTACCCCACTCACACTCTGTCTCTGTCTCTGTCTCTCTCTCAAAACTAAGGACACATTAAAAAAAAATTTAATACAATACACTATAATACAATAAAATGTTAGCTTCCTGGGGTGTCTGGGTGGCTCAGTCAGTTAAGCATCGGAATCTTGATTTCAGCTCAGGTCATGATCTCACAATTCATGGGTTCGAGCCCCACATCTGCCAGTGTGGAGCCTTCTTGGGATTCTCTCTTTCACTCTCTCTCTGCCCCTCCCCTGCTCGCTCTCTCTCTCTCAAAATAAATAAATAAACTTAAAAAGTATAATAATAAAATGTCAGCTTTCTTAGCTTCCCTGTTATGGGATTCATCCTTTTTTTAATGACTCCTTCCTTCTAAAATTTCTGTTCCCTTTGCTTCTGCAACATTTTTCTCTCTTTATTCTGTTATCTTACTAATATAAGATACATTGTGACATCATAATAGAACAAAATATCCTATAAGGAATTTGGTTTCTTCAGAAATTTATGAAGTTACAGAGTCTTCACCTTAGGGTCCTTGTTTTAGGCATATTTCTATTTGCACTGTTCCTCACCATTCCTTACATTTTATAGGTGCTAGCTATGTGTGTGATAGTTACCCTTGAATTAATGCTACATGAGTGAAGAAATGATTCATTGTCACTTCAAGTGTCAATAAATCTGCATTCCTGAAATTTTTTTCCACTGAACAGAGGCCTCGAGAGATGGTCTGTGAAAAAGGGATGCTAGGATAGCAGTGGATCACGTGATAAAATAAATATGGAAATGCTACCTCTACTGTTCCCTCTCAAAATTCACAAGGCATATTAGCATCATACAGACTCGTGGAAGTAAAGAAATGTCTCTACTTAGTCCAGCGTTTCCCAAATGTATTGACCCAACATCAACCCACGGGTGTGTGCCTGGGTGCGTAATACCCGTGCAACAATCAAAGCAATGGGTTTCACATGACACACTTTACCAACCCCGACTTTTACAAGTGATGTGATGTGGCTTATTATTTGCAAATTGCTAACTCAAGTTAGAAGAGAGTCTCTCACTTGTTGTCTGTTGCTATAGGACTCCCCCAGAAGATCCAGTCTGCAAACAGTTTCTCCCCACACAGGGAGGATGTTCAAGAAGGTGATTAATCAAAGATCAATGGCAAACTTGTGTTCCTTTTTAAAATAGGGCAGAAATAGACAAAAATCACGTTGTGATAGATCTGAGCTTTACTTGGTGCTTCTCTCTTTTTCAGCTGGGCACCAAAGAGGGTTATCTCACCAAACAGGGGGGCCTGGTCAAGGTAAGGAAATGGGTTTCTGCCTGGAGCCAGCCACAGAGAAAGAGAGCATGTCGGTAGACTCAATTCCCACGTTGACATTCTTTTAAAACATGCTTGCCCACTCATTTTGACCCAGTTAAAATATTTCTGTTTCAAGAGTTGATCTTTATGACTAATATTGGTCAAAATTCTGGAAACTCACTTGACTGTCTTTGGCAAAGTCAAATGTGTAAGAGTAGCCTACAGTTAATACTCCCCAAAACTTACGGTCCTTTTAATGGAACAATAGAGGATGAAGGATGAAAGTAGCAAGTTAACTCTAGAACATTCTTCTTTTTCATTTTTTTTAACAAAGAAGTGAAAATTGTATAAAATGTTTACCCAAAAGTAGGCCAAAAATATCACTGGCATTAACGTAACTATGTTATAAAATCCCAAAGGAAACACAGTTTAGAACTTTACTAGTGTGGGGTATCCAACTGTCCCTCCATTTATGTCATTGTACCAAGATGGCCTTCATGGAATAGGTCTACTCTTCCCTATTTTAAGAGTCGGGGCACTTAACCTCTCTCAGGGGTACTGGCCTGCTTGAGTTCAAGCTAAATATTTATTTATTTGTGTCCCTACTAGACTGGATGCTTTCTAAGGATAGGAAGTATTTATATTCACAGCATATCTGTTTTTAAGTTCTCTGTTACCTCTTTTAACTGGACACATTGCCACCCAAGATGAGGGTTCTGTCAGTACGTAAGAAGGAGGAGGTGGGAAACACCAGTTCCTGCCACCAATACCATGGAATTCTTAGGCAAGTCTTAGAAAATTATGTGGTTTGAGGTTCATAAACTTCAATTTGTGTATTTGTTAAACAAGAATATTGGCATCATATAAGGATTGGCTATAATATATATGAACCTCCAAGGATAGTATGTAGCCCATAGTAGGTGCTCGCAAAATGGTATATATTCTTATTATGGAGTTAATAAGACAGACATTTAGTAGTTTGTTATAAATAACCTTGGATATTTATGATAGACCATTTCTTCTTATTTGTTTAAGTATGTCAATATCTCTATCTTCATTATGAACTTAAAGCATGAGATCACTTTAGTTTTTGTAGGTATTTTGAAACTTTTCTTCAGAAATGACTTACCACAACAATATTTTATTGGATCTAATCTTTTAGATACTATTGAAATGAAAGGAAATGATCCAGTTCAAAGATTGCATTCCTATATTCAAAACCTGCATGTTTTAATTATTTTTTTCTCAGACCTGGAAAACAAGATGGTTCACATTGCACAGGAATGAGCTGAAATACTTCAAAGACCAGATGGTGAGAAACATAATACATTTGCCCTTTAAAAATCAGCTCTCTAGATGCAAAGAACATCTGCCTTTGAAATCCCTGAAATTTTCTTTATGAGTACCTGAAGCGCCAATAAGTGATTGGAAATGTGTGTTCTTGATTCCTGATATGAGAGTTGTTTTCTTTTTAAGTAATCTTTACCCCCAACATGAACCCTCGGGGTTCAAACTCACAACCCCGAGATCAAGAGCTGCATGCTCCACTGACAGAGCCAGCCTTGTGCCTTAGGCAGAGTTCTTCCGCAAGGATGAGATGTGTGTCCCAGAAACGGATCTTTTGAACTGCTAAACCAGCTTCCCAAGGCACATCATTCCCTTGTTTAGGGCAATGGGTTTGTTGTCTTGCTGGGGTGTATTAGCTTTGTCTGCAGCAGTTTCTCCCTTTAGTAAAATATGTCCATTTCCCATGCCCATTTCATGAAGCCAGTTTGAAATTATTTCATTTCTTCTCACTTTCCCTACACCAAATTTCTGAGAAAGTAGAAGTTTAAAAACATGAAAGAAAAATATGACTCCCTTCTATGTTTAAAATCCACCTCCAATAAGACAAATATATGACTTCACTCATATGAGGACTTTAAGAGACAAAACAGATGAACACAAGGGAAGGGAAGCAAAACTAATATAAAAACAAGGAGGGGGACAAAACATAAGAGACTCTTAAATATGGAGAACAAACAGAGGGTTACTGGAGGGGTTGTGGGAGGAGGGATAGGCTAAATGGGGAAGGGACATTAAGGAATCTACTCCTGAAATCATTGTGGCACCATATGCTAACTAACTTGGATGTAAATTAAAAATAAATAAATAATTAATAAAATAAAATAATTTTTAAAAATCCATCTCCACTAAATTTAAATCGATAAAGGAGCACCTGGGTGGCTCAGTGGGTTGAGCATCTGACTTCGGCTCAGGTCATGATCTCACGGTTGATGAGTTCGAGCCCCCCGTGGGGCTCTGTGCTGACAGCCTCAGAGCCCTGGAGCCTGCTTTGGATTCTGTGTCTCCCTCTCTCTGCCCCTACCCCACTCATTTTCTGTCTCAAAAATAAATAAACATTTAAAAAAAATTAAATAAATAAATAAAATAAATTGATAAAGACAATCTCTTCCTAACGTCCAGTTTCATGAATAGCAAATCCCCAAACCAGGGGTTATGACTTCCCTTTAGGAAGGTTCTCTATGATCAGTCCCCTTAATGAAAGTAAAATCGACAAGGGCATATAATGGAAGATTTTTAGGGGAATAAACGATGGACAAATTTGTGTGTTTTATTGTGATGACATATAAGTTGCTTTTTTTTTTCTTTTTTGAAGTCACCAGAACCAATTCGGATCCTAGACTTAACAGAATGTTCAGCTGTACAATTTGATTATTCACAGGAAAGAGTAAACTGCTTTTGGTAAGTTGTCTTGTAAGGAAATGATTTTAAACGTCTTCTTGGCAGACAATTACTTTAGCTGAGGAATAAAAAAACCCTGTATGTACAAATGTCTTGATCTGAGGGGCACGGATGTAACTAACACACGGCGTATGTATGTTAGGAATGCTACAGCTGAGCGTGACATAATAAATACCTCATTTAAAGTGACTTAAACCAATAGGCAGGTCCGGCAGCATAACTGTTTACGTTGTACACTGCATAAGTATATACGTAACAGAATGCCACCAACATCTCAGCTTTATTCCTTTGGAGTTTTTTACTCATTTTAAATTTTAACTTTGTTGACTGCAACAATGGGTGATTTGTATTATTATGACTATTTCTGGCAGATAACACAAAAGTGTTTCGTTCTAACCTAATCAGTGCATCATGACAATTCTCTGACTAGGAGACGTGTCTTGAAAAAGGAGTGCTTTATTTTCCATCAACTTTAATGTTTTTCAAACATACCCACATACCTTTCAGTTAGATGCATCATAAGTATTTTGCCATTACCTGCTATATCTCTATCCATTCACTTTTGTTCCTGAACAAATTGAAAGTAAGTTGGAGACATCATGGCACTTTATATATACCTGGGCATGTACTCCCTAAGAATAATAATGTCACCATTACACATCCAAGAAAATTAACGTTAATTCTGTAACATCTACCAGTAATGGATATCTTTTAAAAATTCACTTAAAGGGGGGTGCCTGGGTGGCTCAGTCGGTTGAGCAACCGACTTCAGCTCAGGTCATGATCTCACGGCTTGTGAGTTCGAGCCCCACATCAGGCTCTGTGCTGACAGCTCAGAGCCCAGAGCCTGTTTCGGATTCTGTGTCTCCCTTTCTCTCTGCCCCTCCCCGACTCATGCTCTGTGTCTGTCAAAAATAAATAAACATTAAAAAAAATTTTTTTTAAGAAAAAAAATAAAAATTCACTTAAAGGTACCATATGAGCCAGCAGCGGAAGGGGGGGGGGCGTTATTTGTTATATAACAAAATATCAGGAGGCAGGCAGCTAACATGACAAGATGGGAGCCAGTGTCTCTACATTTCTCTTGACCTTGAGCAATTCATTTGCTACTTTAGTGTCCAAGATAACTACTCCAGCTTTAGGCCTCACATTTTCATGTCAGTCATGAAGAAGGATGTAGGGATGGGATCACCCATACTTGTCCCTTTTTATCAGGAAAGCAGGCATTTTCTCGGAAATCTATCAGATTTCCCCTCCTATCTCATTGGCCAAGGCTGGGTCCCATGGCCATCAGCAGCAGCAGGGAAAGCAAGAAAACTAGTATGATCATAATTGGTTCCAACTAATTATAATTTATTGCCTGGGGTTCTGTTAGCAAGAAGAAAGGAAAAATTATCTGCATTAATAGGCAATTAATAATGTCTCTCACAGAGAGTACCAAACAATGACAATTCCAGAAACCAGTTCTATATAGTACCACCACTATCCCCTCACCACCCAACTGGGCCTCACATCAAGGTTTACCTTCTATACACAGGGACTTAGTTCTTGTCTATTCAACATTAATCACTGATAACAAACAAGATATGCTGCTTTGGCTTTAGGATATAGAAACCCTTCTGACTTAGAGCGGAAGTCTTTTTAAAAATTTTTCTCACGAGAGAGGAAAAAAGGATTCTTAGTGTTTCGCATCTCAAGTCTAAGGACAGGAAGTATGGGCAAGATGTAAGTTAGGGCTGATCTTTTTAGTCAAAAGATTTGACTAGATAGCCAAAGAGAGACAGTCAATGAAGAGCTACCATATTCCTAGAATAAGTTTTCATGCCAGTAGGAAAGTTTGTCTTCTTCTAAGCAGAGATGAACTCATGACACAGTGGGCAAAATGAATAGTTGAGATTTATTGTCTTTTTTTTCCTGTCCTAATTAGTTAAAAGTACCTACATCCAACAAAGCAGCTTATTTCTCACTGAATCAGGCCAACACAAATGGGTTTCTTCAGCAAACTCTTACCCGTCTTGCTGATTCTTTGAATCATAGCACACGTTCGGAGTCATTTAACACATCAGCTGAATAAACACACAAGTGCTGTATTCAGTCTAAGACATAAGCCTACAAAAGGATATGGGGGTGTCCTGGACATGTTTTTTTTTTTTTCTGTTTTGACTTCTCATTAGAAAATATAAACTGGGGGCGCCTGGGTGGCTCAGTCGGTTAGGTGTCCGACTTCGGCCCAGGTCATGATCTCACGGTCCGTGAGTTCGAGCCCCACGTCGGGCTCTGGGCTGATGGCTCAGAGCCTGGAGCCTGCTTCTGATTCTGTGTCTCCCTCTCTCTCTGCCCCTCCCCCGTTCATGCTCTGTCTCTCTCTGTCTCAAAAATAAATAAACGTTAAAAAAAAAAATTAAAAAAAAAAAAAAAGAAAATATAAACTGACCAGTAATAATACTATGAATCCACAACTTCCTCCACATTTCTGCCCTTTGCTGGCAGGAATCACTCTGAATTTATCAGTTCTTCAAGTTGCTCTTTGTTGATTATTTTTTCCTGTTGAATATTCTAATTACTGTTCAATGAATACATTCAACCAACCACCTGGAGTATCTTATGTTTTTCTTTCGTCTTCTCAGCTTAGTGTTTCCATTCAGGACATTTTATCTCTGTGCAAAGACAGGAGTAGAAGCTGACGAGTGGATCAAGATATTACGCTGGAAACTGGTGAGTTATACAAGTCCTCTTGATGTCTAGTACTCAGAAATAACATGTTGACAACTTCAAACATATTTCTATTGAAAGTGTCAGACTATCTCCAAGAACGAATGGGATGTCCACTGGCAGACTTCTTGTGAGTCACAGAAGGCATGGAGATGGGGGTAAAAGAGAAAGGACAGGGCTACACTGGGGTCTCAGCCCTGGAGCCTTAGCCTCTCGCCCTCAAGATTAGTCTTCCTTTGAGTGGGTGGCCTGGTCCAATTTTGCCTAGAGGACATGTGGGACTGGAAGGTCAGACAGAGGAAAGCCGCCATATTTCTATAGTAGAAATTCCTTTTAAATAGAGAAGGAAGATTGATTGCTAGGGGAACTTCCCTTAGCTTCCAGTCTTTGTGAAGATCAAGCATGAAATGTGGTTTATTTTATCTGCTTTCTTATAAGGTGCTTATAAAAATTCACCAGTCTCACACATTTTTTGTATATGTGTTTGCAACTTAGTGAGTTGTTAGTCAAGAACGTGTCATTACAGCTTTCTAAAATTTTCTATAAATACCATCTTGAAACCCTTGATGTTTTCAAACATCAACAACTTTTCTTAATTTTTTTTTTTTTTTTTTTTTTTTTTTTTTTATGAAGAAACTTGTTGAATATTCTTTTGTAGATGCTGGGACTTTTGCTTTTGGTTGTATTTTCAGTTTGAAATCCAAATAAGTATACCACTCATTTTTATTTTTTATTATTTAAAAACATTTTTTAAATGTTCATTTATTTTGAGAGACAGAGAAATAGAGAACAAGCAGGGGAGGGACAGAGAGAAGGAGATAATCCCAAACAGGCTGAGTGCTGTCAGTACAGAGCCTGATGCAGGGTTCGAACACACAAACCGAGAAATCATGACCTGAGCCAAAATCAAGAGTCAGACACTTAACTGATTGAGTCACCCAGTCTCGCCCCCCCACCCCATTCATTTTTAGATAGTTCCAATGTATTTGATACTCAGTGGAGAACTACTTTGCCACATGAAACATTTGCTCAGATAATCAATTTTTTATTCTTTGTATTCTGTAATTATGCAAGTGACACATCATTATTATAGAAAAATTAAGGTAAAAGTACATCAAACTCACACACTTTCAGACTTCTCCCTGTGCAAATAAATATTTAAAAATCAAAATTTAATCACTCTTTACATACATACTCCACTGGCAATGTGTCATAAACATTTTTCCCTATTTATAAATTTAGATCTAAGTATTCATTTTGATTCATTGAATAGTATTTCATTTTATGAATTACCGTAAGTATTAGGCCAGTTCCCAATTTGTACATGTTTTAGCAACTACTTTTCAATATTTATCCTGCAAAAAGTACGGAAAGCCATACTGAAATTCGGTGGGGGATAGGGGTGTCACGTGTTCATTAACTTATAGATGCAATGTGTCCTTACTAACCAGCATGTCTTATTTAATATTTGCTAAGTTCGTTATCATAAAATTGCTCACCAGTAAATATGTATGTGTGTATGCTCTATTACAGTCTCAAATAAGAAAGCAGCTCGACCAAGGGGAAGGCACAATCCGATCTCGGTCGTTCATCTTTAAATAGGCCTTCCCTGCCCAAGCGCGCAGGGTGGAATGGTCCCTGATGTTGTGATCCACAGCAGGCTTCAGACAAAAGCTGACTAAGGCTTTTTCTTTCAAAACAAACCAAAAGCACATGCAGATTTGGACCTTTCGGAACCCACCACATTTGCTGACTTGTGGGTAACTGCTTGCCCTTCAGGATGTTGTCACCTCCGTGAGAATACCAAAGCTGTCATCGTTCTGATGGAAGCCGATGAAACCACCAACCCAGGCGTGCTCACTTTTAGGAAATGTAGAAGACAAAGGGGTTTTGTGTTCTCTCACTGCGGTCCCCAAGCCCCAAGCATGGCATCCCATTCTGCATCACAGTCAGCTCCTCCGACATCCAGGTTGTGCTATCAACCAGGAAGGGAACAGCTATGTGCTTTGACTGCTTCTACAGAAAGTGTCTAGAAATTGCAAACACCGAAGATTGAGGGTGGGGGCAGCGCTGGTTCTGTTTTTTGTTTTTGTTCTTTCTTTATACAGAAAACCAAACAAAACCAAAATGGGAAATTTCTTTTCTCTTCGTAACAGGCTCAGGCATCTAGTGGGTCCTTCCTCCCCTTCTAATGATAAGCCTGTGAGAAGTACATGTCCTATCGGCTATTAGGTAGGATGAGAAAGATAAAGGAAGGCAATCATTTGGGGGAAAATGTTTTAAAGAGTAGGAAAGCCTAACTTGAGGAAAGGTAATAAAAGAGCCGGTAACTTGTAGTTTAATAACAATCCGTGTTATTAGTATTATAACTAGAACAATAATAGAGTATTTGTAAGCGCTGTGTTCTCTTCATGCAACATCTCTGTGAACAGACTGAAAGACTTGTGAGGCCGAGTGTGTTGGGACAGTCCCTTCCTCAGGGCGAGCTGCCGGTGTCGGCCTGGGGCAAGTCAGAATTCCCTTGCACTGAGATGGCTGAGCACTCTCGCCTTATTCAAGAGCAACTTCTGTGGCCACATGAAGGAGCAACACTAAGTCCGCATGACACAAACAATGACGTGTTACACCGCATTTTCAAACTAGAAAAAGAGGATTGAAATAGGGTAACGAGATACTGGCATCGAGAGCTCAAATAGATTCTAACCCCTTCTCTTATCTTTATGAATACTGCTTTTTTTCTTTTTTTTAGATAGAAGTTTAAAGGGAAAGAAAAGTGGAGGGAGACCCCAAATACAAGAGATTATGGTATATGGTGCGAAGCGATGTCGTAACACTGCTTTTGCAGTTCCAAATGCGTACCTTGACGAAAAAGTTGCTTCTGTTACTCAAAACATCTAGGACTCAGAGATTACATTACATTTTTGTGTATTTCAACAAGGTTTTTCATGTATTTTGTTATGTTTGTATCATATGAGATAAAGCAAATGGCAACTTAAAAATGTATTATGTCAAGTTCACAAAGTAAGCAGTTGCAAATGAATCTTCACTGAGATGTGCGGTTCATGTTTTATTTTCTTAGAACCAAGTTTTTCTTTGTGTAGGTAATATTGTTCCTACTTTTTGTAAAATATGTCCTGTTTATTTATATTCTTTGGTTAAGTTTATTAAAAAGAGCATTTTGCTGTGCCTGTAATATTTTGCTATTAAAATATATTTTATCTGTAATTTAAAAGGAAATACAACTGATTAATGTCATAAATGGCAATGAAGAATCCACTTCTGTTAGACTGTGTGCTATGAAGAATTTGGAGTTGAAGAAATACTCTCGGTCTTGAAGGAGTTCTTAGTTAGTATGGAAAAGATAATAAATACATACAGGGGCACCTGAGTGGCTCAGTTGGTCAAGCATCTGACTCTGGATTTCAGCTTAAGTCATGATCTCATAGTTCATGGGTTTGAGCCCTGCATCGGGCTCTGTGCTGACAGCTCAGAGCCTGGAGCCTGCTACAGATTCTGTGTCTCTCTCTCTCTCTGCCCCTCCCCTGCTCGTGCTCTCTCTCTGAAAATAAATAAAATAAAAAAAAAAAAAGGGGGGGGGGCGCCTGGGTGGCTCAGTCGGTTGGGTGTCCGACTTCGGCTCAGGTCATGATCTCACAGTTTGTGGGTTCAAGCCCTCCGTCGGGCTCTGTGCTGACAGTTCAGAGCCAGGAGCCTGCTTCAGATTCTGTGTCTCCCTTTTTCTCTGCCCCTCCCTGACTCATGCTTTGTCTGTCTGTCTCTCTCTCTCTCTCTCTCAAAAATAAAAAGGAACATTTTTTAAAAATTTTAAAAATTAAAAAATAAAAATATGGGGCACTTGGGTGGCTCAGTTGGTTAAGTGTCCGACCGTTGGTTTTGGCTCAGGTCTTGATCTCACAGTTTGTGGATCCAAGCCCCACATCAGCCTCTGTGCTGACAGCTCCAAGCCTGCCTGGGATTGTCTCTCTCTCCCTTTCTGCTTCTCCTCTGCTCGTGCTCACCTACTCTCTCTCTCTCTCAAAATAAATTTAAAAACTTAAAAAGTACACACACACACACACACACACGCACACACACACACATACATCCATGATCACGTATAGAACTAAGTAACACAAATTCTGCACATGAGGCACACAAAGCTACATGATGAAGAGTATACTTCAGCAGGGATACAGTCGTTTTTTGGAGGGTTTGGACATGAAGAGGTCAAGCTCACCTATAACATAACATACTATGCATTTGTACTCCACTAGATGCTTTACCTGCTCTCAGCAGCCCTGAAAAGTGGTCACGATTTTGCCCCCTGCCAGGAGCCTGCTATTTCTCCAAATCCAAGATAAGGGAGGATGGTTTATGCCAACAGCAGATGGGAGTGGGGCCGTCTGGGAGAACAGCCAGTGGGGTGTCTGCATCAGGTCCCTTCCACTACCAGGTATGTGTTTATCCTAAAGGAAGTGCCACTTAAGACACAGCCAAAGTATTAGCAGGTATTCTCAGAACGCCGCCTAGGAAAATCTTGCCCCACAGCAACACTGTTCCCTCTGGACTAGCGGAGTCACCCCCAGGGTAGGGATGGCTATTTATGCCTCTGAGGGCAACCTGTCCGCTATGACAGAGCCACTAGGAATCAGAACACTCAGTGGGCCACAGCCCTTCTCTTCCCACCCACATGATGTGCCAGAGTGGGTGCTTCCATCTTTGCCCCTCCCATTCGCCACGCACAGGTCAGAGAGTCAGGCTGTGTCCCTATTTCAGGCAAAGGGCAAGAGAACAGTATGGCGTTAACATCGATCCTACTTCCCTTCCCCTCCACTACTTCAGGTTGGTTGCAACAAACCCGTATTTTTGCCAGACTCCTCCGAGCCAAGTATGCTTCATAGCAGATTCCAGGCTAGAGCCTACACTCAATCACTTTGGACTCAGGCCGTCTGGGCATGATGCCCCGCAGTTTCCTCAGTCATGTGCCGTGAAGGACCAGGCTTTCTTTTTCTTTTTTTAAATTTCTGATCTATCACCGACTGAGATTTTGTAAAATTCGATAAAAATAAGTCGTTAGAGACACGAACTCAAACCACAAATAGCACAACCTCAAGTTCTTATTATCAAAAACAACAGACATGAAGTTGGTTCTGCCTAATTGCTGTTGTTTAAACACTGACTCTCAACACTTACTCTCTTACTTCTGTACTTGTCACGTGCCGCTCACAGGCATTAACAGCCCAGTTTGTGGACCACATTTCTAGTGGCTCTGGTCTAGTGAACTGGCAGATAAAAGGAGCCAAGAGCCTTCTCGAGAAAGAATGCACCCGAGGGAAGAGAAGGTTGTGGTGCAAATGTCTTATTGATGGATTATGGACACTCGCCATAGGGGAGGGGTGATTCTGAGCACATTCTTGTCTGTTACGCCCACAGCAAGCCACAAAGGAGCGTTCTCACTAGGGTCTTAAGGAGAAGACATTGGGATAGTGTGTTGTGTCACATTTATAGCTGTGAAGACCGGGCCCTTAAGTCTTCCACAGTGTCTAGGCACTCAGCACAGCGGCAGGGGCCAGGGGTTGAGCTCATCCCAGAGAATGAAATTGGCAGATGCCTGCAAAAACTGGTTTCAGGAGCGTATGGAAAGTGCTCTATGGGGAATCCCAGAGACACTTGGAAGACATCTGAGAGGAACTGGATTTTCCACAGAAGCCACGAGGATGAAACCAGAGAAGCGTGGCCAGTGAGTTCCTGAGCCTGTGGTTATTTCTCCACTTCTAGAATGCTTAATTGGTGTAGACTTACTCAGTAACTGGCAAGATACACAGCCTGGTTTTCCGAGCTGCGCTGTGAGGGCTACTATAGTCGGAAAGGACAAATGTAAGTCACTGGAACCGTCTCTACTCTGGAAGATTGTAAACCAGAAGCAATATTTGGGGAGGGGTTTCAGAGATTAGTGCCACCATCATGCACTTGAAGGATGCAGGGGTGGTGATTTCCACCACATCCCCATGCAGCCCACCCGGGGGACCCGTGCAGAAAATAGATGGATCCTAGAGAATGACAGTGGATTATCACAAAATTAATCAGGTGGTGACTACGATCACAGCTACTGTTCCAGATGTGATTCCATTTCTTGAGGAAATTAACAAATCCCCTGGTCCCTGATGTGCAGCTATTGATCTGGCAAATGTATTTTTCTTGATAGCTATTAGTAAAGACTGCCAGAAGCAGCCTGCTTTATCTGGCACGGCCACCAATACACCTTTCACTACCCTACCTCAGAGGTTTACCAGTTCAGCCCCATGTCACAATTTAGTCCACACCAACCCTGATCACACTGCTCCTAAGACATCACATGGGTCCACTGCGCTGATGGCATTAGGCTGATTGGACCTAAGGAGCAAGAAGTAGTAACGACTCTAGACTTTTTGGTAAGACACTTGTTTGAGGGTGGGAAATAAATTCAGGGGCTTTCCACATCACTGAAACTCTAGGGGTCCAGTGGTGTGGACAGGTCAGGTATCTTTTCTTTTTTAAAAAAAAAAATTTTTTTTTTGGATGTTTATTTATTTTTGAGGCAGAGACAGAATGTGAGTGGGTTGGGGCAGAGAGAGAGAGAGGCACAGAATCTGAAGCAGGCTGCAGGCTCCGAGCTGTCAGTACAAAGCCTGACATGACGTTCGAACTCACGAGCTGTGAGATCATGACCTTAGCCGAAGTCGGATGCTCAATCGAGTGAGCCACCCCGGCCCCCCTCAAATATCTTTCCTAAGGTAAAGGATACCTTGTTGCATCTGGCCCCTTTTGCAGCCAACCAAAGGCACAATACCTAATGGGCTTCTTTGGATTCCGGAGGCAATATACTGCTCATCTTGCTGATGGAACTTGTTGCCTTTACCATGTTCCCCATCAAGTAGCAGGCCTGACAGAGTGGCAGAATGGCCTTTGAAGACTCGGTTACAGCCCAGCTGGGGCAATGTCCCCATGTTCTTGCGCTGTGCTAGTTTAGAGGCATTTGTTCCAAAGGGAGGAATGCTTCCACCGGGCGACACAATGATTCTAACACGCTGGACATTAAGACTGCTACCAGCTACTTTGGGCTCCTATCTCTGATTCAACACATGAAGGGAATTACCGTACCGGCTGGGATGACTGATCCTGATTCCCCGGGGGAAACGGGGCTGCTACTGCACAATGGAGGTAATAGTATGTTCCAAATACAGGGGATCCTCTAAGGGATCTCAGTACCACCAAGTCCTGTGACTAAAGTCAATGGAAAACTACAATTCAATTCAGGGAGGACAGCCAAAGACCTGGACTCTTCAGGAATAAATGTTTGGGCCACCCTACCAGGCACAGCCACGACCAGCTTGCTGAGGGAGAGGGAGTATGGAATGGGTAATAAAAGGCAGTTCTAAATACCAGCTACAACTACACACCCAGTGGGAAAAACAAGGACTCTGATTATTACCTTTCTTCCTTGTTTTGTTATGTTTGTGTGTACATAAACAAATATGTACGTATTATAAATACACACATAGTAAGCACATCTTTTTTCTTCCCTCTGGTATCCTCTTATTACCTACCATAAGATATATTAAAAATGGTTAACCTTACATCACAGCATTTAAGCTATAGTATATGAAGGCGAGAAGTGAGCATCACCCAAGAACATCGCATCCTCTTCCGGGGAGAGTTAACATGTTTTCTGTATGTGGGTTAGTTGTTTGATGTTAGAAGTACTTTATGTGGGGGCGCCTGGGTGGCGCAGTCGGTTAAGCGTCCGACTTCAGCCAGGTCACGATCTCGCGGTCCGTGAGTTCGAGCCCCGCATCAGGCTCTGGGCTGATGGCTCGGAGCCTGGAGCCTGTTTCCGATTCTGTGTCTCCCTCTCTCTCTGCCCCTCCCCCGTTCATGCTCTGTCTCTCTCTGTCCCAAAAATAAATTAAAAACGTTGGAAAAAAAAAAAAAGAAGTACTTTATGTGGAGATTAAGGATGCTTTAGGAAGATGTACACGATGCCAAGCTGACAAGGGTAGACTGTGAATGTTATTGTGTGTCAGCTGAGCGAGGCTGGAGGACCCAGTTATTCAATAGACCATGAACCTACGTGTTATGTATTGCGTAGCTGTGCTTCACACCCATCTATAATCTACTGAATTTAAATAAGAGTTATCCTCGATAATACGAGGGGACTTCATCAATCAGTTAAAGGTTAGCCTTGGGGTTCCTGGGTGGCTCAGTTACTTAAGCGTCCGACTTCGGCTCAGGTCATGATCTCACGGTTCGTGACTTCGAGCCCTGCACCCGGCTGTGTGCTGACAGCTCAGAGCCTGGAGCCGTCTTCAGATTCTGTGTCTCCCTCTCTATCTGTCCCTCCCCCACTCACTCTCTCTCTCTCAAAAAAAAAAAAAACA
>NC_064811.1:81537749-81614219 GCF_023721935.1 Panthera uncia
AAAAAAAAAAAAAGAAGTACTTTATGTGGAGATTAAGGATGCTTTAGGAAGATGTACACGATGCCAAGCTGACAAGGGTAGACTGTGAATGTTATTGTGTGTCAGCTGAGCGAGGCTGGAGGACCCAGTTATTCAATAGACCATGAACCTACGTGTTATGTATTGCGTAGCTGTGCTTCACACCCATCTATAATCTACTGAATTTAAATAAGAGTTATCCTCGATAATACGAGGGGACTTCAATCAGTTAAAGGTTAGCCTTGGGGTTCCTGGGTGGCTCAGTTACTTAAGCGTCCGACTTCGGCTCAGGTCATGATCTCACGGTTCGTGACTTCGAGCCCTGCACCCCGCTGTGTGCTGACAGCTCAGAGCCTGGAGCCGTCTTCAGATTCTGTGTCTCCCTCTCTATCTGTCCCTCCCCCCCTCACTCTCTCTCTCTCAAAAAAAAAAAAAAAAATTAAAAAAAAAAAAAAAAAGAAGAAGCCTTAAGAGCAAAACTGAGGTTTCCAAGAGGAAATTCCGCCTTAAGACTGCAGCTTCAGATGTGAGGGTGATCTGGCTGCGACATCTCTCACCCCACTGATCGCCAGGGTTGATTCGGCTGATCTGGCTGGCGAGGCGGGTGTCCCCTTCCTTCCTCACCACTCCATGTGCATCCCTCCCAAAGCTGAGTGCTCCATCGAGGCGGACGACCTTCCCCGATAGAGGAGGACAGTTCTTGGGTCAAGGGTATACGAGTAGCTGCACTCCCCTGCTAGAACCTCCAAACAAGCTCTCAAGGTTCACCTGGAGGAGAACGTAGGGTAGCCAAGCTTCTAAGACTCCAGACACATCCAAATGAGGCGTTGCATGTGGCAATTTGCCTTTAAAAAAAAAAAAAAAAAAAAAAAAAAGACTGCAGGCTCAGCTCCTGCCACAGCTTTCCCAGCCTTCTGACCTGCCCTACAGATTCTGGACCAGCCAGTTCCCACAATCACATAAACCCACTCCTTGAAATCAATTTAATACATATATAGCTTACTGCTTCTGTTTCTCTGGCAATCCCTGACACAATTTTCTTCCCCAAATGCCCCATCACCATATTATTATAAATTGTGTTTGCTGGAATAAATTTTACTGTGTTTGAATTTAAAAGTTCAGAAACCACCAATGAAGTTTACAGTAAAAAGGCTCAATCGTGGGCTCCCTGTCCCCCAGGTGCCTAGTCCACTAGTGCCACCAGGTTCTTCTGTGTATCTTCAGAGACAAGTCTACCACATGCAATCAAACAGGAACACATGCGTGTATTTTTCTTCTTACATATAAACTGCAGCATACCATGCAATCTCACACCATGCTTTTGTCACTGAACGTCATGTCGTGGATTTCTATGTCAGTAACTAAAGAACTGCTCCATTCTTTTTTTCATTGGGCAAATGTAGTCATTAATGTAACCAATCCTCCACAATTAGGGTGACCAAATAATTTCTTACCTAAAGTGGGACACTTGACAGATGAAAGGAGCGTTAATAATTACACCAAAACCAGCAGGTATAACTGGTATGTTAAGCCCAGAACATAGGATCACCCTGTCTATGAGGAGTCATTCAGGTTGTTTCCAATCCTTTGTCATTACCAAGGTGCAATGAATACACTTATAAATATATAATCATGCACATGCCCCTTTTGTATCAGTAGAAATGTCTAGAAATGGAATTGCTGGGTGGGAGGACAATTTCTTTTAATCAACTTGACTGGTCACAGGGTGCTCAAATTAAACATTTCGTGTCTTCGAGGATGTTTCCGTACCATTCCATCTGTGGACTAAGGAATTTGCCCCTTTGTTTGCCTCACCCATGAGTTGGGACATCTTATCTTCTGCCCTCAGTGGATTTACACCAGTGGCCCCCCTGGTTCTCTAGCTTGCAGATCATGGTACTTCTCGGCTTCTAGAATTATGAGAGGCAATTCCTCATAATAAGTCTTTTATATTTGTTTAAAAGTCATAATACATACTTATAATAAAAGGTATATATCCTACTGGTTCTGTTTCTCTGGAGAATCCTAATAAACTAGGCCAAAGGTTATGTGCATTTGGAAGTTTGACAGATTACCAAAAAGTCCTATAACCTAGTGGGTTGAGTGTTGGAATCTTGATTTCGCCTCAGGTCATGATCTCACAGTTCTGAGATCACCAAGCCCTGTGTCAGGCTCTGTGCTGAGCCTGGCATCTGCTTGGGATTCTTTCTCTCTCCCTCTTTGCCCCTCCCCTGGCTCATGCACTCTCAAATATTTTTTTTTTAAATTGCCTGTCCTCCTTACTGAGTAATCCTTTTCCCACGGACTTATGTCAAATTCATAACGTTTTAAGTTCTCGTATGTACGTACTGAAGTCTGTTTCTGGGTTAGTTTGTTCCACTGATCTGTCTCAAGTACACCTAATTGAGTTTATACTACCTTTTAAAAAGTTTATTTAGTTTCACATTACCTTTTCAAACATTTCTTAGTGATTTTCACCTCACTTTTCTAGAACAATTTATCTACCTTCTTCAAACAAATTTTAATAGTAGTAGCAGTCATCGTGCAAAGCTTAGAAATAGCTCCATTTATTATTATAGTTTCCTTTCCTGGAATTTTTAGGTATATAATTATTATTACCTGAAATTAAAAGTTCTGGCTACCTCATTTATAATCGACCATCTTCTTGTTTAAGCATCATTGCATTAGCAACAATCTCCTGGACACTATTAAACAATAGTCCAGATGATGGGAATTCTAGATTTTAATGGGTGCATCCAATGCTTTACTAGGTTTCCTTAACTATTTATAGCTTCCTGCAGGTAAAACTTACCCTCCTGCTTACTTCCACATAAATGCTGTTGCTCAAGTCCCATTTAAATGCCCCGTTCTGGGTTTCTACAGCCTCCCGTATAGCTTCATGACAGCTCTTCTTGTACGTACCTGTTTGTATTTACTGAGCTTTTAAGTTCTTTAAAGGAAGGTACCACAATTTAGTTTCATACTTGTACAGAAAGAGGAACGGAGGGAGGGAGGGAGGAAGAAATAGGAGGGAAGGAGGGGGACAGGAAGAAGGAGCAAGCAGCCACGGTGTCTGGCTGACCATTCGCTGCACAACCTGAGGGAGAGTATTCACACACTCCATGTGCAAGGCACCCCTGGAGCACAGAAATATGAATCGTATTCCTTAGAATGCTGCAGCGTGGCAGCTCTGGGAAACGGTGCACAATAACTGGTGCTCAATGCGTGTGAACTGAACTCTGTCAAAGAACCTACCTAGGAAGAAACTACCAACTCTGAATGATGGACTGCGTTCCTGAATATAAATGGCTTATTCCAGATCCAAGACACTTCTTTTGTAGAGATTACATTAGGCTCATGAATACAGTGTACTTTCCAATTGACATTATATGGTGCGGAAAACAGTCTCCAAACCGATGTCTATAAGAAACACTCACTACTTATTCATGTAGTTGAAAGAGTGAATTCGGTGAACTATATTCTTAAAGAAACCTATTTAGTGCTCAAACTATATACTTTAAAAAATACTATTTTATTTATACTCATGTATGAAAAAAAGTGGCTGCACTACCATGTTTACATACACACCAATACTGGAAACAATTCAATAATGAATCACTTTTAAATTTTATAAAGAACACACAAACATTAAAACACTGACTGGTTATAGAAAGCAGAGTGGAGAAAAAAAAATTAGCTATCATTTTCATTAAAGAGCAGCACCCTCTGAGAAGAATCAAATCAGTTAGTAATATTCATCTATATTGCAAAATAATATATACATAGAAAAGTTAGTGATTGTACGGATTTTATTACTTTTACTAAGCCATTTTATCTTCCTCACACTCAATGCAAAGAAATAAAACAATATAAAGAAAAATATGTCCTCATTATTATTCACAATAAAAAGGGTCTGCTTCATTCTGCAGGCCTGGGCATATTATACAATAGGGAGCACTTAATGGCTCCAGTGGATCAAAGTACCATTTTGATTCTGACCCAATGAATAGAATCTCATGCATATCTGGTGACTGGACTAACTCCATGGGAGCTGTGATGTATTGAACCATTTCTGTGCTATCCCCAGATCTCACTAAATTAAGACCCTACACAAGAAAAGATAACAATCAATCTGTCCATAAATTGTATCTCTAGGCTCTTTCTTTAGTGGAAGAAGGTGGGAAAGGGGCCCTTTCTTGAGTATATGGATATAAGTATTGTTGTGTCTAAAGATTGCTGGATTGATACTGTGTCTGTTATAATGAAAATCAGGTGAACATCAAAACCACTGCCAGATTAAGAAACTTCCACAACTTGTCTCAATTCTTCGAATAATGGAGCAAGTTCCTTTTCTAGGCTGACAATGAGTCCTAAAACAGAGATTAAAAAAATTAGAACATCAGAAAAATATTCCTGAAAGTCTTTGACTTAAATTTCCTGTCAAAATTTAGTTACTAAAAAGCACACAAGATCTAGTTTAATCACCATAACTAAAGCAAGATATTGTAATTCTAAATGATCAAAACCCCGTATTAAGAAGTTTATTTTCATCATTAAAGTAAACAAAAAATATTTTTATGTATAAGAAGATATAAAATGAATTATATATACTGTAACTTCGTTACAGTTTTGAAAGGAAAACTTTAATTTATACTTTACTATTTCAAAACCTGTACAGATTCAGAAATGATACAAGATTTTTACTTAAAAAGCTACACTTTTTTCCTGAACAAATTTTAATGGACTTTATCAAAATATATGTAACAGGCTGCTTCAACCGTAAGCAAAAAAATAATTAGAAATTTATTTTATAAATTCAGCAAATCTAAAGCATAAATGGGTAAGTCAAGTGAAAGAATGAATTTTAAAGATGAATGGTATAAGGAGAAAAAATACACTTCCATGTTTAAAATTTAGTGATGAATCTGGGAGACAAAGTAGTCTAGAAATTAGTGTATTTAGCTTCTCCTTAGTTTACCAGAGTGAAAAGCTATGTATCTTACACTGCTTGTTTTATGCTCAAAAATCTTCCTCTATTTTGCAGAATATTAAAAACATCTGAGATTCTAGGCTCAGTCAATTGAGCATCAGACTCTTGGTTTTGGCTCAGGTCATGATCCCAAAGTTGTGGGACAGAGCCCTGCACTGGCAGAGCCTGCTTGAGATTCTCTCCTCCTCTCTCTGTGCCCCTACCCCACGCTCTCTCTCTCTAAAATAATATTGACAAGAAAAAAAATAAAAATAAAAGCATCTGTGGGGTGCCTGGGTGGCTCAGTTGGTTGAGCATCCAACTTCAGCTCGGGTCATGATCTTGCAGTTCGTGCATTCGAGTCCCACGTCAGGCTCTGTATTGACAGCTCAGAACCTGGAGCCTGTTTCACATTGTCTCCCTCTCTCTCTGCTCGTCCCCTGCTCATGTACTCTCTCTCTCTCTCTCTCAAAAATAAGCAAACATTAAAAAATTAAAAAATAAAATAAAAGCATCTGGGATTCTCAAAAAATGTTCTAGGAACTAAAATATATTTCTGTACATTATCAAAATTTATAACTGATGACTTAGTACATGATGGTGATTTATCACAACTGAGGTTTAACATATTTAAAATATCGACACCACTACCATCCTATAAAATTTACAAAGTGTTTTCACATATAGCATTTTACACCTTCAAAACATTTAGAAATGGAAGAGACATTGTAGATCATCCAATCTTAACCCCTCACTTTAAGATGAGGAATGTAAAGACAGGTTTCAGTGACACAGCTGGAAATAGAACTTGCTCAAACAACTTGGAAATATAACAAATATTTATATTTGCTCAAATAACAGTTCTAAAAAGCAGTCAAATCTAAAGGAGACAATACTAAAAAAAAAAAAAAAAAAATCCCACTTTACCCAAAAATGAGTTAATAAATTACAGAATACAATCATTATTTTATACATAAATGCCCAGTGAAGGCTACTGGATATAATGGGATCTTATGATCTACTATAAAATGTACAGCCTCCTAGTATTTGTTCTCTAATTCTACAATCCTCACAAAGAACACATATATGTTCATCCTAGTCACGCTCTTTAAATTCTCAATCATAATTAAATATGCTATGATTCCACTCATATGTGGAATTTAAGAAACAAAACAGATGAACATAGAGGAAAGGAAGGAAAAAAAAAGTAAGATAAAAACAGAGAGGGAGGCAAACCATGAGAGACTCTTAAATAAAGAGAACAAACTGAGGGTGGCTGGAGGGGTAAAGGGGGAGGGGATGGGCTAAATGGGTGACGGGCATGAAGGAGGGCACTTGTGGGGATGAGTACTGGGTGCTATATATAAGTGACGAATCACTAAATTCTACGTCTGAAATCATTATTACACTATATGTTAACTAACTTGTATTTAAATAAAATTAAAAAACATCTATGAATAATATTGGAATAGAAATAAAGAAAGCATATACTTACAAAAAAAAATTCTCAATCACATTAATCTTGCCCACTATTGTTCAACATTTTACAAACTCTAATAGATTGGTCTACATGGAATTGAACTCATCTCTGACCATTTTATTATGTATTTTGTTTGGTTATCTTCACCATTCATTCTCTTTTTGTTTTAGGCTGTTTTAATGTGAACAAGATGTTGCATTCAAGAGGTGAAGATAACGTTTAATTTTCCTTTCTATCTTACAGAATTACTTACCCATACAATTTCTCATCTGAACTAGAAAATAACCCCATAAGACAGTTAAAGCAGATATCAGCTCCTTTATACAGCTAGAGTAAACAGAATCCAGAAAGGTTACTTTTCTGGAGATCAAGGAACAGACAGTGGAGCTGGGCCACGAATTCACGTTTTCTGATTCTAAATCTACTATTCTTATCATGTTAGACTGCTCAGATAAGGTGTTTTAAGAAATTAAAAGCTACATGGGGCGCCTGGGTGGCTTAGTCAGCTGAGCGTCTGACTTCGGCTCAGGTCATGATCTTTTGGTCCGTGAGTTCGAGCCCTGCATTGGGCTCTGTGCTGACAGTTCAGAGCCTGGAACCTGCTTCAGATTCTGTGCCTCCCTGTCTGCCCCTCCCCCACTCATGCTCTGTCTCCCTGTCAAAAATAAACATTAAAAAAGATTAAAAAAAAAAAAAGAAATTAAAAGCTATTATTAATTTAATTTAATACACACCTGTATTGGCATTGCTGCTGGCTATGAAACTCACCACCAAAGGTAAACGATTGAATTGAACCACCTAAAAAGAAAGTAAGCTCTAAATTAAGATGTTATTCAAGGGGCAGCTGGGGCTCAGTCAGTTAAGCGTTGGACTCATGGTTCGTGAGTTCAAGCCCTGCATCAGGCTCTCTGCTGCCAGCACAGAACCTGGAGCCTGCTTTGGATTCTGTGTCTCCCTCTCTCCCTCTGCCCCCCTCCCACTTGTGCTCTCTCGCTCTCAAAAATAATTAAATAAACTTAAAAAAAAAAAAAAAAGGATGCTACTCAAACGAGACATTTTAATCTTTCAAAAATTTTTATTTATTTATTAACATTTATCCATTTTTAAGAGACAGAGAGAGACAGAGTGTGAGCAGGGGAGGGACAGAGACAGAGAGGGAGACACAGAATCCGAAGCAGGCTCCAGGCTCCGAGCCGTCAGCACAGAGCCCGATGCAGGGCTCAAACTCACGGACCGCGAGACCATGACCTGAGCTGAAGTCAATGGCTTAACTGACTGAACCACCCAGTCACCCAGGAGTCCCTGATCTTTGTGATGGATTCAACTGAGGCATTTATTTAATGACAGTATAAATAAATATACACTTCATGACAGTATATATGCATATTTTATATGATTATTTTGTTTAACCTCATTTTTTAAATTACCTGACCAATTACTATTTCTTTTTTTTTTATTTAATTTTTTAAATGTTTTTTTTTATTTTTGAGACAGAGAGAGACAGAGCATGAGCAGGGGAGGGGCAGAGAGAGAGGAGACACAGAATCCGAAACAGGCCCCTGGCTCTGAGCTGTCAGCACAGAGCCTGATGCGGGGCTTGAAGTCATGAACTGTGAGATCATGACCTGAGCTGAAGTCGACCGCTTAACCGACTGAGCCACCCAGGCGACCATCTTTCAAAAATTTTTAAATGACCAACGTGTAAGATACTATGTAACATCATGTAATATGAAAGCTGAAAACAAGTATTTCCGTAAAAGACTTCCGATTATCTCTGAGAGATATTAACATTACTTAGCCTAAGTTTTTCAAGTGGGACTGTGTCATCCTCATCTGTCTTTAAACACCCAGCAGCATGTCAATTATTACATGGCAGGGGCTCCACAAATATCTGATAATTAAATGGCTAAATAAAGTCAGTATTTCTCATTTAAGTAGTTATACTATCAAGATTTTTCTGCTTCCTGTGTACCACTATTAAATTAAATTTTTTTTACATTTATTTATTTTTGAGAAACAGAGTGAGACAAAGTGTGAGCAGGGGAGGGGCAGAGAGAGAAGGAGACACAGAATCTGAAGCAGAGTCCAGGCTCTGAGCTGTCAGCCAGACGCGGGGCTCCAACCCACAAACTGTAAGATCATGACCTGAACCGAAGTCGGACGTTCAACCGACTGAGCCCCCCAGGTGTCCCTAATTTAAACTAATTTAAATTAAGTTTAAATCGACTATTATTTAAAAAAAAACTTAGTTTCTGGGTGCCTGGGGTGCTCAGTCAGTTGGTTAAACATCTGACTTCAGCTCAGGCCCTGATCTCTTGGTTCGTGAGCTCAAGCCACGCTTTAGGAGCCCCGCTTCTCTCTCTCTCAGTGCCCCTCGTGGGATTCTCTCTGCCCATCACTCACTTGAGCATGCGCGTGCATGCGCTCTGTCTCTCTCTCTCAAGACAAAACAAAACAAAACACCAAACCCCCCCCTAAAATTAGCTTTAACCTAATCCTTATTGGTGAAATTAAAGGTCAAAAGGGTTGGTCGTCTTTTGCCTATTACACATTAAAATATGTTAACTTCTAAAATAAAAAATATCACTTGTGTAACATCAGGCAGCACATGAATCATACCCTGGGAAACTCTGCTCTAAAGGAGAAGCTACTAATTTACTCTAAAGAAGAAAACGCAGCCAGAGATCAAGAGGTATATAGCAACTAAATTCTTTCCTAATAACCTCACATATTATATATATATATTCCAAATCAAATGAAGGAATTAGCAGCAGTTAACAAATAACTTATCATGTGACCTAAAAAGGAAAACTTTTTATCTGTCACAATAACAAAAAAAGTATGTCATTTGAGAAATCATATTTGTTAAGCTAAGGGCACCATCTACTGGAGGTAACAGTGGCCTGACTTCCTTTTTTAGGATAATGTACTTTATTAATAAAACTTTTAATTACTTTTCCATATTAATTAATTCCTGATGTAAAATGTAAAGAAAACTACTACAATTCAACATAACCAATTTGAAGGCTAATGGCATCCATTTCAAAACTAAAATTTAGAGTAACATAAGCTATTTTATATAAAAGACATAATAATAGTTGAAAGCAGCAAGCCATTCAATAATTATGAACCTACCTGGTAGGTGTTATAGTAACAGATGATACTTTTATTTTTTGAAAGTCCAAGTTTGCTCCCTTGATCTGTTGCCAGGGCAAAAGTAGATAAGAAACCAGGTCTCAAAGCATGTTCTGGAGCATTATCATTGGCCACTGGAAATACAAATGATTTACATAAAAATTACGCAGTGGACAGGATACAGAGAAGTTCACTGCACTTTGTTTTTTTAAACATAAATCAGTAAAAATATCAAGCACAAGGGCTTTTATGCTTCACAATATTGAAAATCCTATCACTAATCGGGTCTTACAATTTAGGCGAGATAAATTTCTCAGTCAGAAATTGAGTGATCAATAGCTAAAGGCAGAAATGCTGATTCTCGCAAGTTTTTTTAAAGAATACTAAACGTCTATATTTTCTTAATTTCTACTCTAAAACACAGATCAGTGTGTTTATTAATAAACTGAATATTCTGGCTAACCAAGAGCCAAGCTAGAATAGTCCAAAAAATTTCAAAAAAATCTTTGCTTTCATAAAACCCATAGCAGTATCACTTATAGATATTGACAATTTTGCAGCTGGTCATCGGTTTCAAGTTTCTTTCATTCATTTAAAAGCCTGAATGAAGTCAGTTGTACCAGTAAGTTCAGAGCTTAAGGCTTTAACACAGAGATCCTAAGAAAGAACACGAGAGCTGGAAAATCCGAGATTATTTTGATTTCGTTTAAAGCTCTTGCTACAGAACTGAGTAAAGAAAAAGGCAGGTGCCTTATTTGCCCATGACCCCTATGTTTTATGGTGGGTTAGAAAGCACACTGACCCACACATCAGAAGATAATGGGTTCTATTATTATCTTCTCACTGACTCATGTGCAACTTTGCCCTTGACCATCTTTGTTTACAAAACAAAAGAACTAAAATTAGGTGATTTTTAAAATTTCTTTCTAAAGTCTAAAATTATCTGACATATATAATAACCTCGGGTGGAAAATAAATTGCAAACAATATACAGAACATTATTTAATCTTTCTTTGGTAAGGCTATTATAGCATCCCTATGAACTATGACCATCCATCTGATAAGAAAGAAGTAGTAAAAATGGTCTTAATACATACTGACTCAGTGACATCATATATACTTTTTTAAAAAGCTGAAAAATAGGCAAAACATTTGCTGTTTTTTTTTTTGTTGTTGTTGTTAACAAGCTCTTCCTTAGGTGAACAAGTCTTGTTAAAGTCTGGTTAAATAACATAATTGTGAAGGTAAAAGTTTAAACAATATTTTATTTCTAGTAAAAAGGCAGAAAATCCACAAAGAGTAAACAAAACAATCAATGTATGTTGATTCAAATGTATGAAGTTTATCCCCAAACCACTAGCAACACTGATTAAAAAGTGTTGGGGGTAGTGTGTACGTATAATATATCCCACTGCATATGTGCACAGTCTCAGCACTTACATTTACCAATGATTTACATTATACTACAAATGTCTTCAAGAAAAAACTGGGCTTGTGATAAACCCATGCTTAAACTCTGGATGGTAACACAATATATTCAACATGTAGTTAAGTCATAAGCTCCAACCCAGCCTTCAACATTCAAAAGCAAACATTTCCGCCCCCCAACCAAGACCATCTCCTGAAAGTACTGCAATAGCTTTTCTATGCTTGCCTTCTGCACTACTGAGACATAAATACGTTTTTATTGAAAGCAAATGTGACACTGGTGGGGTGCACAGTTTTACCTTTAATAACAGGCACTCCATCTCTATCTGACACAACGATAGCATGGAGCCCTTCAACACTAGAAACAACAAAAAAAAGAAGTTAAAAGATTATGAAACATTTCATCTTCTCAAAACATGTACCTCAAAGTCATTATGGGGATTTTCATGTATATTTCTGAAAAACTATGTAAACTCTGTTATTGATCTCATAAGCACCTATACATCTGAATAAGAGTACTGAATAAATTGAATGAAAGTATTACTGACATGCTTATAATCTTAAAACTTTATGTAATTTACTGATAAAGATCTAAAACAATGTAACTCTCCGTTAAAATTGCTAATTATCCTTTCACTATTTATGAAAGTATGACGGCGTTTATCAGGAGTAGTGGCTACAGCGACAAAAAGATTTTTCTCTTTCTCTCCCTCCATATCAAGTGCCTAGTATTTGGGGCACTTGATATTTATACCATGATACAGAAATAGTCACTGCTTTCACAAAGCTTACAATCTAGGAGGGAGACTATCAATCAAATAATCTCATGCTAACAAACGTTAAACGACAATGGTATCAAGTGCCATTAAGATATCTGTGGGGTATGAGAGTCTATAAAAGGTGGGTTGATTAGGCAAGTGGGTCAGGGAAGGTTTCCCTGAGACAGGTGATTAAGCTGAGATGTTAAGGCACTAGTCGAGAGATGAGGGGCAGAAAGCTCATCATTCAGGCTGAAGGAACAGGATGGAAACAATGAAGATCACATAGAAATCTTTTCAGCTATGCCTACGTAAGAAACAGTGGAGAAATGGTCCAGACTATAACCATACAGTCCAGTCTAGGCTCTTCTACATTTACTATTCGTGCTACTCGGGGACAGCTATGAAACCTCTGTGAGCCTCCATTAACAATATGAAAATGGGAATAACTGTACTTATTTGGCTATCATAAAATTTAATAAAACCATGCATGTAAAGTAGAAGCTAGTACATAGTTAACATGCAAAAATATTATTAATTAACATCAGAGTGTCATTTGTGCACACTGACCATTTATTACTGTAGTTTAAGTAACAAATCATTAGAGAATTCCTAGAGCACAAAACTAAAGTGTTAAAAATTAAAATGGGAAAACATTCTCCAACTTTTAGCCCTATACCTATCTTATAGTATCCGAAGACTGCTACTCAGAAATGTTCAGTGCTCCTACTATAATCCACATTATCCACTCCTTATTGTGTTAACCTTAATGTTTTAACTTAGAAATGAGAAATATTTGTATTAAGATACTGAAATTAAATTTTTTAATGTTTATTTTCGACAGAGAGTGAGAAAGAGAGAGCACAAGTGGGGGAGGGCAGACAGAGAGGGACACAGAATCTGAAGCAAGCTCCCGGCTCTGAGCTGTTCACGCGGAGCCTGACATAGGGCTTGAATTCACACACCGTGAGATCATGACCTGAGCTGAAGTTGGATGCTTAACCAACTGAGCCACCCAGGCGCCCCTGAAATTAAATTTTAAAGATCCCACTGGCAAAAACTTTTAAGTCAGAGAAGTGTTATTAAAATTTGAGAAAATGTTATAAATACCACCATTTATGAACCTCATGTTAAAAACAGGAATGATGGAAAAACTGTGTATAAACATTCACTGGTATTATTTTTTTATTATCATTCAATCCTGAAATTACCTACGGA
This sequence comes from Panthera uncia, assembly GCF_023721935.1. Classification (NCBI taxonomy): domain Eukaryota; kingdom Metazoa; phylum Chordata; class Mammalia; order Carnivora; family Felidae; genus Panthera; species Panthera uncia. The sequence goes on from NC_064811.1 coordinate 81,550,756, forward strand.
TTAAAATGTGCTCTATGAAGTTAACGTATAAAACAAATTCTTCTTAGTTAAAAACTAAGTTACATAAAAATATATACCACAGATATTTGCACACACAGACACTAGTCTGTACATTTTTCAATAGCAACATCAGTTGAAATAGGAAAAGGTCGGAAACCTAACTGTCGTCAAGAAGGACAAGTTAAATAAATTATGACACACATACAATGGAATACTCTGCAGCCATTCAGAACAAAGAAACAGCTCTTTAAATTTACCGGGAAGGACTGAACTCAAAGGTACATCGTTAAATGAAAAAAGTTTTAAACAGTGTATACAGGAAGCAACAAATTATGTAATGACACGTGTATGTATATGTTTGCAATACACTGAACGTTTGTGTCACCCCCAAAATTCACATGTTGAAACTCCATTCCCAGTGTGATGGTATTTGGAGATGGGGCTTTTGGGAGGTAGTCAGGCCATGGAGCTGGAACTCTCATAAATGGGAAGAGTGCTCTTATTGAAGGCTAGAGAGCTAGCTTGTCCTTCTACCACATGAAGATATGGGAAGTCTGCAATCTGCAACTCAGGAAAGGGCCTTCACCAGAATCCAACCATGCTGGCACCTTAATCTTGGACTTCCAGGCTCCAGAACCGTGAGAAATAAATTTTGGTTATTTACAGGAAATCCAATCTATGTGGTATTTTGTTATAACAGCCTCAACTAAGACCTCTGTGTATGTGTAAATATGTATGTGCTTATATGTATGTTTGTTTGCAGGTGCACGAAGTATCTTTGAAGGTGATGGGTGGCTCTGAGAGGGTTAACTGTGTAGCTGGGGGGCAGGTATAGGAAACTTCTCACTATGTCCTCCAGTTAACTTTCAAATCTTGAACTTTATGAATATATTGTCTACTCAAAAAATAAGCAAATTAAAAGCATGTAAAGAGAACTACAAAACAATGTTTAGAAGTATCTGTGTCATCATAGGTAGTTTCTTTTTTTTTCTTAAATACTTATTTATTTTTGAGAGAGAGAGAGTGCAAGCGTGCATGAGTGGGGGAGAGCCAGAGGATCTACAGCAGAATTCTGCCCTGACAGCAGAGAGCCCTATGTGGAGCTGTGAGGTCATGACCTGAGCTAAAGTCCAAGGCTTAACTGACTGAGCCACCCAGGCACCCCCACCACAGGTGGTTTCTTTTCTCCTATTTTCAAGGTAATTAACTTACATGCCAACTAACGCAACAAAAGAGGAAGCAGAAATAAAACGACTTTCTTTTTAATGGATTTTAAATTCACAGAGATAATGCCCAACAGAGTAGAAAAATTTCTCACACACTTAAAATACTCAAAGAAATCAGGTTACAAATACAAAAGGTGTTTCCAATTGTACACATAGTGAACAAAGAATAACATGAATAGACTTTAGCAATAGTTGAAAATAAGTATGATGCATTAATAGGCACACTACACTTCTAAAAAAAATTTTTTTAACGTTTATTTATTATTGAGAGACAGAGAGAGTCAGAGCACAAGCAGGGGAGGGGCGGAGAGAGAGGGAGACACAGAATCCGAAGCAGGATCCAGGCTCTGAGCTGTCAGCACAGAGCCTGACAATGGGCTTGAAGTCACAAACCAGGAGATCATGACCTGAGCCAAAGTCGGATGCCTAACCGACTGAGCCACCCAGGTGGCCCAGGCACACTACACTTCTCGAAGGACTTGATTACGAAATATTCTGCACACATCTAAACCTTAAACTTAATCAAACATTTTTACTCCAAAAAAGGAAATGTTGCACTAGTAACCAAACATCATACTTTGTTTTATTCATATAATAATGAAACATTTGGTTATTTTAAAACACAAAAAAGTTGTGATTATCATAAAGCCTGAGCCTGCTTTGGGTCACAATTAGACTTTTAAAATATAAATTCAAGAACTATATTTAGGAGGGAATTTTAAAATGAATAAAAACATATTCCATTAAGTGCCTTGGTAAACTGGCTCTGGTCATTATGGGGGACAAAACAAAACACACGGTCCCAATCCTTTTTCTTTCACTATAGAAAGATTTTCATTAGACTTTTACAAATGCCCTTTATACAAATACCTACTATGCTTCTGCTCCTATATTGTGTTGCCAGCGTGATACTTCCCCCGGCCCCACAGGTCAACTTTAGCATGCTTTCAATATGCTGAACTTCCAACAAAGTAGATACAGATAAGAACAAAAGGCCATTATTTTGTACAGTTTCAGTATGGACACATTTTAGTTACCACAGGTGAATTAACTAACACTATCCCCCTGGGCCAAATTTCAGGGAGTATGGTCTATTAATTGAATAACTGCATAAAGTACAAACTTCACTAACTCTTCACACAAATCACTATGTGAATAACTTTGTAAATAACAGATGCACATTATGTCAGTAACCAGTCACATCACTTCTTTCAGAGTGTGCTGGTGATTGGTCACTGAACATCTGTTACTCAGTGTATGCAGAGACAGTAGAGCATGGAGTTTTGTGATCTCCCTGTGTCTTCTAAAAATAAAGCATGTGACATTAAAAAGAAAGGAAAAAAAAAAAAAGGGAGTGCCTGGGAGGCTCAATTGGTTAAGTGTCCAACTCTTGGTTTCGGCTCAGGTCATGATCTCACGGTTCGTGGGTTTGAGCCCCACATGGGGCTCTGTGCTGTGCTGACAGCCTGGAGCCTGCTTCAGATTCTGTGCCTCCCTCTCCTTCTGCCCCTGCCCTGCTCTATGCTGTCAGTATAGAGCCTGCTTGGGATTCTCTCCCTCTCTCTCTGCCCCTCCCCCACTCTTTCTCTCCCTCAAAATAAACTAACTTAAAAAAAAAAAGAACTGAAATAGGGAACTGGCTAATAAAGATGAAATACAGCAAAGGGAGGAGAAGTGACAATGCTGGCGGTGAAATTCAAATAGAAAGTACACAGTTCTAGAAGTAACTGGCTGGAAGAATGCTGCCACTTTCATTCTTGTGCGCAAGATGTACAGCCAGAGGAACTTTGTGAAAGTGCACTTACTGACATAAATGAGGAAAGTGGTTGTGATGAAACCGATGAAACTATCCCGGAGGAAGTGACACTGGCAAAAAAACTTTGCATAGCATCGATAGTACAAAGGACAAAACTGTTGGCAGCTGATCCAAACTTAGAAAGGAGTGTGCCAATTTGGCAAGGTACAGAAAAGATGCCTGTTCCTTATCTTAAGGTTATACCTTTCATATATTTTAATGTTTATGCAAAGAAGTAAGCACTATTCAGTGGGGTGGAAGGCAGGGGAGCCTGTGTGGCTAAGTCAGTTAAGCTTGGCTTCAGCTCAGGTCATCATGGTCAGTTCGAGCCCCGCACCAGGCTCTCTACTGACTGCGTGGACCTGCTTGGGATTCTCTCTCTCCCTCTCGCTCTCTGCCCCTCCCTCACTTGTACTGTCTCTGTCTCTTTCAAAATAAATTAAAAAAAAAAAAAACAAGACAAAACAAAACAAAAAAACAACACTGTCTCAGCTTGTATGGTCATTTTTATGGCCCTGCACTACCGTGCAAGGCTAGGACCGCCTGCTAATCATTATGTTGAGAACAGAAGCAGCACCTGTCTTTCTAGTTTGCAAGTACTGCAAGGAAGAGAGTAAAAATGAACTTAAGTACTGCATTAACATGAAATCCAAGGTAACAATTACTTAACACTTCAATAGTATTGTCTTCCTGAATATAGAAAAATATACATAAATCAAACCCACGAGATAATATCATTAATTTCTACTAATCTGTAATCACAGTAAAGGCACAATAGACAAATCACAACAAACAATTCAGCCAAAACTCCAAACAAGAGATTTTTTCCTTTTGTTTATCTACTGACAGAAATAATAAACTGGCATCTAAAACTTTTTAAATTCAAACATTTGGAGAATAAAAAAAGAAGTAACATAAGGATCTCACCACGTATTCTGCTACATTACACCTCAAAGGTTATTTAATTATTCTGGAATGTGAAAATGAGTGTCTTGAGTTATATTCCTCTCTCTTAGGTCCTTATGTATTATTTTACACCGAACTAAATGTGAATTTTAATTCAACTAAAGGGACAAAGTCCTTTGAATCACAGAAATATCTAAAAGGAAGTTTGCCGGTCTCAACAGAGAGCCTAATTGATAGTGGTACATCAAACGGACTGGGTGCAGTGAAAGGAAAGCCTTGTGACTTTTCCAAGTATGAAGTGCTGCCTACGTCTAGCATTTTCGAGCTACGCCGACTCAGCAAGTAGCTCTTAAAAGTAATACTACCGGAAACCCAAGCTCTCAGGGTTTTTTGCTCCTTAAAATTGCTCTAACTACTTCAAAGCACGATCCATGAAACAGCCCTCTGGCATTCACTAGCTAGTTAACCTCTGAAAGTCACATTAACTTCTCTAGGCCTCATGGTATTTATCTGCAAATTCAAAGGACAGTTCTTGTGCTACCTAGCATTATTTGAAATGGTAAATAATAGCATAATAGGACCATACTATTAGTCTAAAAGAAACAAAACGCTACATAATCAATCATATATTATGCAAAATTTATTTAATATCAAATGAGTAATTTTTTACCTTGGTAACTTTTTATACAGGAATCGCTTCAGGTCCTGAAAGAGAATATAAAATTATCTTATAATAATGTGCCTTGTACCGTTTCTCTAGATACTAAGCTATCCACATTTCAGGTACTTTAAGTCATCATTCATAATCCTTCTTGCTTGTGGGTTTTTTTTTTCTTTCTGATTTTGACACTAGTTCTATGACTTGGAACAAGTTATCTAACCTTTTTGTCTAAGCCCCAGTTTCATTATTTGTTGAGGAAGGGTAATAATCATGAACCTATGTTGTAAGGCTGTTAAAATTTATTGAGAAGATACGTGTAAACTTATAAGCATATCTAGAAAAATACACATATAGTAAATACACATTAGCTGTTAAATTAGATCATACTTTTCATACAATTTTACATCCTGTTGCTATTGTCATGTTCACTTGGAAATATATTATGAACATCTTTCCATGTCCACAGATAAACTTTCTAACATCGCTTTAACAATCCTGGGTAAATTAAGCTGGTAAGAACAGATACTACACTTGATCTTAGCCAAAAGGTCAAGAAGCAGTAACAATCCTGGGTAAATTAACTTCTCTGGAACTCAGTTCCTTTTCATGAGTAAATATAAATAACAACATGTGTCAAGTGTTAAGCACGAAACATAACCAGGACTAAAGAAATAAAAGATGGGGTGCCTGAGTGACTCAGTCGGTTGAGTGTCTGACTTCCGCTCAGGTCATGATCTCACGGTTCACGGTTCAAGCCCCAGGTCGGGCTCTGTGCTGACAGCTCAGAGCCTGGAGCCTGCTTGAAATTCTGTGTCTCCCTCTCTCTCTGTCCCTCCCCCACTCATGCTCTATCTCTCAAAAATAAAATAAACATTTAAAAAAAATAAAAAGAAATAAAAGACTTTTATTTCCTCTCATTATACCCTCTCACCTGGGGAAATTCACTGACAATCCAGGTATCAGTTATGAGGTCCTCATAAGTAAATCAGGTACCTGTTGTTTTGAAACTCTAATCCCTACTATTCTCTAAACTTGAATGTTCATTTCATGTTATCACCACCATCTTACCTCTGCTCTTATCTTAAACACACACACTAAAACTCCACTCAATGTTTCATGTGAAATCCAGATTTCCTCAATCTCATTTCCACTAACGGCACTACCAAACCCATTATTGAGGATGAAACACAGAGTAATATTTAACCCTACCCTCACCTTTGTCACTTCTAAATGATTTGTGAAGTCAAATGTTTTTAAAATGATCTCGGAGCGCCTGGGTGGCTCAGTTGGTTAAGCGTCTGACTCCTGATTTTGGCTCAGGTCACGATCTTATGGTTCATGGATTCGAGTCCCGCTTCAGGCTCTGTGCTGACAGCGAGGAACCTGCTTGGGATTCTCTCTCTCTCCTTCTCTCTGCCCCTCCCCTGCTCACTCTCTGTCTCTCAAATAAATAATAAACTTAAAATTTTTTTTTTTTTTTAATGATCTCTTCCTCTCCTTTTCAACTGACATTACACTCTAGGTTTATTTTATTATTTATGACTTGCCTCCCAACTGGTATACTGGTCTCCCATTTCTATCCCACACAGTTCTACACAATGCCAATAACCATATTATTCTCCTTCTCTACTTGGGTTAGAGGTGCTTCCCAGATGATTCCCTGTGCAGCCAAGGTTGAGAACCAACGTCTGAATGGCTCTCCACTGTTTAACAAATTCTGTACAAATTCCTTTAACATTTGAGCCTCTCTACAATACAGTCCACACCTAATTTTACAGTCCTGCTTCCTACCACTCCCTTGAACATATCCTCAGTCCCAAAGTGGACTACTCACAGCTCCTCCACAAACATCTTTCTCTTTCCTATCTCTGAAACTTTGCTTACACTATTCACTCTAATGGTATTCTCTATCAATCTTACTTAAAAAAAAAAAAAAAAACAAAAAAAACCCTGCTTCTCATCATTTAGAGCTAATCTCTACCAAATACTTCAAATAAGCTTTCCTGATAAACACAAACCCACTCTCCTTTGAAGTTTCACATAACAATGTATATACATTTATGATCACTTGCCTACTCTACTTTTTTAATTTTAAAAACCCTTAAGGAATTATACCTTAGTCATCTTCATTTCACCCACAGCCTTTTTCACAACAACCTTTGCAAGGCAACGCTCAACAGATATACAGTGATTTGAGTATGCCTGAAGAATAAGGTCTCAAAAACACAATGGGAGACACCCAAAAATGGAGTGATAAAGGCACACAAAGTTCCTAAATACTGAAACACATAATCTTGCAACCTAAAAAGAAAAACCACATTCATAATAATGTTGAATGATCATTCAGTGTTATGTTTAAGAGCATAAACTCTGGAGTCAGACGGCCTGGGTTGGTATCTTGGCCCTACAACTTACCAGCTGTGTAACCTGGGGCAAGTTACTTTATCTTTCTATGTCTCAGCATCCTAATCTAGAACCCAAGGACAATAGTGCCTACTGCACAAAAGTTGTTGCAAGAATTAAATGAGTATATTATATTCAATGTTTAGAAGAATGTCCAGCATGTATGTAAGTAAAATAACAGGATGTAAATTACAGACATAAACATTAGTAGTATTAATTCCCTGTTGTTTCTAATAACTAGTACAATTAAGTTTCCTAAACTTAGAACTTGGGTTCTATTGCTGTGCCAAAGGGGTATCAGAAATCATCTCAAATTGCTCCAATGAATCTAGAAACATCATGACCACTTACTGGGGGGCGGGGGAGGGGGCGGAGATTCAAGGCAGCAAAACATCATTTACAAATTCAAATGGTATTCAGAGCCTCTCAGGCCCGCAGGCCTAAGGAGTGGGAAGAATACAATTTCCTAAACTTCAGACACCTTAGTGTCTTCGATCCCCATGTGGACAGAAACTCAGGACACCCCACCCCCCCCCCACCCCCCGCAAATCTATTTATAGTAGTTACTCGTTCCAGAGTCTACAGAAAATACTTGGGCGGGGTGGGCTGTAAAAGGAAACATTTCTACTTGGGAAGCTTTACCTCTCCCCACCCAGTAGGCCTCCACCAAACTCCCCACCCTCCCCTTCCTCTTGTGTGGGAACTCACATCCGCCATGATGAACCCCTTTCTCCCGCAGGATCAATCTCCACTCCTGGAAGAGAAACTCCTGGTGATTCTCCCCTCAAGACTGCTTCCCACCTCCGACCTGATAAGCGGGGTCAGCTCCCATCAAAGCCAGGCAAGAACCCCCGGCTCCAGGACCCGCACCAGGCAAGCTGAGCTAAGTCGGGAGTTCCCAAATACCCAGGCGGCAGCCGGGATGCCCTGCCTGTCAGCCCACTCCACCCTCTACCCGCCAAGATCTAGGCCCAAAGGAATGGGGGAGAGGAGTCCTCTCCTTCCCTGGCGTCACACCGCCCGCGCCAGCTGCGGGCCCTAGCTGAATAACGAGCAGAGCGGCTCGAGTTACCTGGTTTGCTGGGTTGCCGTGTTCTCTCAGCTGCAAATTCAGGGACAGCTTCAAAAACAGTCTCCTCCAAAAGCCGTCGTCACATGATTTGTGACCTCTTCCGTGCTCCAGGAAGCACTTCCTACGCCTCCGAGGCCCGATGACACGAGATTTCCGGGGAAGCGCAGTGGCTCCGGAGCGCGCCTGGGGCTTCGGCGTCCGACTCACTCGGCCCCTCCCCGCGCCTCCCCGCCCCGCCCTGCGGGCTGCTCCCTGCGCCTGCGCAGAGCTGGGGGCGTCGGGACCCAAAGTGGTGGAAAAAGCGTTGGTACTAGACCTTTCGGCACTAAAAGCCCCCCCGAAAAATGTGTGCAAGGGGACATTGTTGTGTGGAGAGGATGTGTAAGTTTCGTTAGTTGCTCCAGGTCCACCTTTTCTTGTAGGTGAAAAAATTTGAAGGGGGTGGTGTTTGCACACTGAACGGCAGGCCCGATGACTGTGATTAGAAGTCCCAGGTTAATAGGTTTCTGACCCCAGTGCCCTAATCTGCCTTGGCTTTTCCTGGTTGCCACCCACGTGCTCTTACAAAAGGTCTTACAAAAGGTCTTGTCTAGATTGAATACAGGAGCTGTGGGCCTTCTGGAGTCCTTCAACAATGCAGACATTGGACAGCCTTCTGCGCCTTTTAAGGATGCCCGTATTATTTTTTGTTTGGTGTCTTGCTTGTTTGCACATTTAACAAAAACCTACGGTAGGTGGTAAGAAAATGAAGACTGTCAGAACTGGTGGACAACTCATCTTCAACTCCAGTCCCTAAAAGTGGAGTGCAAAAGGAATTAACTCTAGCCCAAGACGTGGTGAAGAGTCGGATGCTTGTTTCCTAGTTATTCTTGAGGAAGAAATGGCAAACTGCAGAGTTCCCAGATGTTATGGATGACCTCTCCTCATCATTACAGGTGAACTTGACAGTTCCACAGCAACTCACATGGTTGAAGATCACTTCCTTTTTCTTAAACCCTTGGATCTCTTAGCTTCTGGGATTCTGCATCACTTATTTTAGATCCTCACCCACTCTAGTTTCCTCTCTAGATGATGACATGTAAAGCTTGTCTTTGTTTTTTTTCTTTCCAGGTTCCCGAGAATGTGAGTCCTAAGTCTGCACCTTTCGTCAAGAGTTCTAGGTTCACATTTTCAGCTGTTTGTGGGTTGTTGGATATTTCTACATGCATGTCTTATTGTCAGTTCTGACTCAGAAGCTCCAAAAACTTCTCCAATAAACCTTTTTTTCCTAATGTGTGTGTATTGTTTCCATTTTGTTCCTTATGTCAGCTTGTCTTTCCCAACAGTGATTTTTGCATCTACATTTTTTCCAGTTCTTCATTCAAACCCTTATTTTCTTTAGCAAGACTATATTAATAGCCACCTAATAATAGCCAGATAAACCTTCCCAAAACAATGTATATTACTGCTGCTCAAAAAACCTGTATTGATGTACCACTGCAGACAATGATAAAGTTGACAGTCTTTAATCTGACACAAACATACTCTCTTTTACTTCTGAATGCATTCTAATGTGAGTCCTATACTCCAGCAAAATTAATTACCCCGTCCTTCCATCACTGGTTATTATTTCTCCACACTGGTTTTGAGGGTCCTTTAATCTCAAATGCTTGTTTCTCTTGTAGGGGAGGAAAAACTTACCTTCTACCTCTTAGGTGCTATGGCTGGGTGCAAAACTGACAGATTAACAGATGAAAAACATAACACATTTAATTAATAGCTTTATGTTTATATGGGAGTATTCAAAAGGAAATGAAGATCCAAAGAAGCCATTAGGCCCAAATTTTATATACCTTTTTATGTAAAGAGCAATAAATTGTAGGGATGTGACCAAAAAAGGGGGGCTTGGGTAAGGGATGGTAAATTGTGGGACAGTGACCACAACGTATATGAGTGAAACTAATGGAAGATAAGGATTATTTTAGTAGACTTGTTTGTACAGGTCCATTTTGGCGTCAGTCTCACCTCTGGTGATAAGAATGTTCTCTTCCTGGTAGAAGAAGGTCCCCTTTCTCACAGGAAATTTTATGACCTGCTTTTTGGTAAAAAGGGAGAAGTCAAAGAACCCCTAGTGCATCTGTTTTCTTAGGGATTTCAGCTCAAAATAATCAATATACCTAACGTATATTTTGGGGTGAAATGTTCTGAACCCCTTCACTTTCTACTTTAGCTATTTAAATATTGTTTTCCGATAATATCTTCTCACAGATCACATTCTCTTGAATACTATTATATGTTACCAAGAATAATTGATATTTGTGAATAATTATGTGTCATAGTTTTGGTTTATTTCCCCAATTGAGACTATAATGTTTAAAAAGCTGGGTCATTAGTTTCTAACAATGCCTAAATGTCTTGCACTCTGTAGGCACTCATTCAGTATTTGTTGAATAACAGTGATTAAAAGAAACTATTGGAGTGCCTGGGTGGCTCCATCAGTTAAGCATCTGACTTTTGATTTCGGCTCAGGTCTTTATCTCATGTTTCCTGAGATCCAGCCCCGTGTCGGACTCTGCACTGACAGCATGGTGCCCATTTAGGATTCTCTCTTACCCTCTCTCCACCCCACCTGCTCACACACGTGCTCTCTCTCTCTCAAAATAGATTAAACTTTTTTTAAAAAAGAAGTATTAATCCTGATCCTGACTAAAACTTATCTACTCCTGACCCTCACCATTTGCCCCGAAGTTTATTTTTTTTGTGTTTATTTTTGAGAGAGAGTGCAAGCAGGGGAGGGGCAGAAAGAAAGGGAGACAGAATCTGAAGCAGGCTCCAGGCTCTGAGCTGTCAGCACAGAGCCTGACTCAGGGCTCGAACCCACGAATCTCAAGATCCTGACCTCAGTCGAAATCAGAGTCTGATGCATAACCGACTGAGCCACTCAGGTGCCCCTGCCCCCAAGTTTAGAGGCTAATAAAAATATGAACCCTCAGGGCACCTGGGTGACTCAGTCGGTTACAAGTCTGGCTCTTGATTTCAGCTAAGGTCTTGATCTCCTGCCTCGTCAGTTCGAGCCTTGGGTCCAGCTCATGCTGACAATGCAGAGCCTGCTTGGAGTTCTTTCTCTCTCTGCCCCTCTTCCATTGACTCTCACTTCTCTCAAATAAATAAACATTAAAAAAAAAAATGAACTGTAGCAGGTTCTTTTGAATTCTGCAAGTACTACTTTTCATGTTGACATTTTCCATCCTAACGACCTCAATAAATGATAGCTGACCTGGGAAACACTGCTGTTTTTCTTTTCGGGTGACAAAAAGGGAGAACACAGCTTTCTAAGCTCTCCAAATACCACCACGTCCTCAAATTGAAAGAACTAACAAGATTTCTAATTTCCAAGTGTGGTGATTTCCAAATTACGGCAGTCAAAGGGAGAGTTCCTTACATACTCAGATTGGTGTGTTTGAATTTACTCACTGCTGCTGATACAGGACTAGGGGAAATATATACTGGCCTAAAAGATTATCAGCACTATGTACAAGATCTCCAAAGTGGGGTGTACCAGATGATCCCTGAGGTTTAGGGAGAAACTAGTAGAAACTGTATATATGAATGCCCAAAATTTTTATGTTAACTGAATTTTCTAGTACACAGCATACTGGAGAGGGTCCTAGCATATATTATTAAATAGCTAAACATGCACATGTTGTTGAAGTTCTAACTTTATTGGTTGTATCAAAAGCCTTTGTTTCTGCTTATTTTTAGCTTAAGTTTCTCTTAGTTTTTGTATATGGCAGAGAGATCTTGATTTTTTTTTTACATTTTTTATTATTTATTTTTGAGAAAGACAGAGAGTGCGAGCAGGGGAGGGGCAGAGAGAGAGAGGGAGACTCTCAAGCAGGTCCTGTGCTGTCAGCACAGAGCCCAATGTAGGGTTCAAACTCACAAAACTGAGATCATGACCTGAGCCTAAATCAAGAGTTAGATGCTTAACTGACTGAGCCATCCAGGCACCCCTCAATTTTTTTAATCCCTCTTTCCTATGAAAAATTACTAATCATTTTGGTTTAGGTTGGTTCCAGTATTTATGTGAAAATTCTAGTTGGCATTCAAACTCATGAGGAGGGTCTTGCCGATTCTCCAACATACAAAAAGGAAAATGTTATCACTTAGATTGGCCAAGTTGGAAAATGTCTTGCTAATATTGATTCTGGCTATGGTTTGGGATTTGGCCCATTGAGAACACAATTGAAAGATCATGTGCAATAACTTTCTCTTTTCTACTACCACTCATTGTCATCACACCCTGGATTTCAGCAGTCACTTAAGTAATCACTAATTCCACTCATCTCTGGCTTGCATACAATAGGCAATCACTGAACCCCTCACTTGTCAACATCTTAAACTCTCCTACCTTCTTTCCTGCCTGCCAGAACCCCAAATTTGGATGAGTTTAACGAATTGTATTCTCCAGGCCTATGCCTAAGCTGCTGGGTTAGACTGGAGAAAATACACATGACTTAATGGACTATAGATTCTGTCACCAACCCAGCATTTGTAAAAATCCTACTTTTTCACTAGTGAGCTGACAATTCCTTCACACTGTCTTCTTCCTAAGCCTCTGTTTATTTTTCTTTTCCCCTCCCCCACTTTATACAGAGAAACTGCCTATTCATCAAGCCAATGCAAGCAAGCCATGACATCTTACTACCAACACTACAAACCTACCTGCCTTTGCACCCATCCTTTGTGCATTCCTTTCTGAAAGAATGCTGGTGGTCTCTCAGCTAAAGTAATTTTTCCATCTGGCCAGTGGACTAATATCTTCTGGACGAATCCGGCACTTACTGCTAACTATCCCCTTTTCTCTATCTTTACTCTTTCACTTTCTACCTGCCCCTTTACAGAAGAATGAAAAACAACAGAATAAAACAGATCTCTCATGTAATAAATAAGATCACATATAATTAATAATTGAAAACACAGAAGCCTTCTTTAGAAACCACATCCTCAGGGCACCTGGGTGGCTCAGTGGGTTAAGCATCCGACTTCGGCTCAGGTCATGATCTCACAGCTTTTGAGTTCGAGCCCTGCGCCAGGCTCTGTGCTGACAGCTCAGAGCCTGGAGCCGGCTTCAGATTCTGTGTCTCCCTCTCTGCCCCTTCCCCACTCACACTCTGTCACTCAAAAATGAATAAATGTTAAAAAAGAAAAGAAACCACATCCTCTTCCAGCTAACATCCTTCTCTACTCCCTTTCACAGCCAAATTTTTGGAAAGTTTTTAATTGCTGCCTCTATTTATCCTAAATCCAATCAAACAAATAATTCCCTTGATTCTATCTCCTGAATCTCTCTCAAAATCATTCATTTATCTGTATTCCTACTCTGGTGCAAGTCATGATTATCTCTCCTTTGCCAATCCTACATTCACTTTTGCCCTCCAGTCTTCCTGGCACAAAACTAAAATGATACTTTAAAAACTCAAATCTCATTATGTAACTCCCTCCTTAAAAATCTCAAAGGTTTTCTAATAAAGTCCAATTATCATCATCATAATCTACATACGGTCTTATGGAACCTAGTCCCTATCCTATTTTAATTCCCTACCTTACCCTGCCTTTCCTATGCCATAATCATACAAGTTTGTTCTCATGCAAGCTTGTTTTCACGCCGTTATAAAGTTTCTATGCTTTATCAACTTAGCACACTCCACTGGAACCGTATCTCCTAGCATTCACCTCACTCCTACCACTTATCTCATCTTTTGGGCTTCAGCTCAAGCTCACTTTCTCAGAGAAACTTCCCCTAATCATCCCTCCCAGAGTAGGTTACATCTTCTAAACATATGCTCTCGTTGTACCTTAGACTTTTCTTTGTACTATTCATCATAATTATAATTAGTTATTTACTTGACATTTATTTTCCTGGCTAGATATAAACTCCATAAGGATGTTTGTCTTGTTCGGTGATTAATTCCCAGCAATCAGCTCACTGCCTGGGATACAGCAGGCATTCAGACATTTGTTGAATGGTTGAACGAATGAAAGAAAGTGCATATTAAGAGTATCAAACATGAGAAAAACAAATCCTTTACAGTGAGAACAGACCTTCTTTTTATTCATATATTGAGATAAACTGCAGAGACTGAAAGACAAAAATTCATCACAAATCATTCAGCAGAACATTCATTAAAAATCAAGTGCATTTTCTTTAACAGAGTTCTCACACAGAAAATTTTATTTTATAAGTCTGATATAACAGTAAGTATTTTACAAATCAGACATTTCATTTTTAAATCTAATTGTATAATCTTGAATGCACTATAGACAAATAAAGTTAGCTCTCCTTTACCAGTATCACTTCATTTAACTTATACAAGGCTTCCATTAAAATTCCATCACACCTTGAAAACTACCTGCAGCTTTAAAAAACACATGATTTAAACTTTAAGTGGAAAAGTCTTATGTAGCTATCCAAAAAACAAAACCAAAACCAAAATAGGTAAGAAGCATTTCTTAATATAAATAAATTATAAAATACCATTTATGTGTGAGTTTCTTTCTTCTCATTGGTATGGTCAGCCAACTCAAAAAACAATTCATTTTGAAATCGATGCTTAAAATACTACAGTGTCACTCGAAAACCTCTATTATTTTAGTGGCACTCTTAAATGGCATAGTAGAATCAGATTGGAATGGCCTGACTCCTGGGCCAAAGTGAGTAAGACTTGCTCAAATTCATGCCGGGTGTCATCACTGTGCAGTCACTAGACAGCCCGGTGACCAGTAGTCCCAAATGTTAATAAAAACTTACTAAACTAGACACTTCAAGAAACACTTCTTACCCTGACATATTTCCACTGCTAGATACAGAAACATACAGTTATATTTGAAGTATGAGCCTTATAACAGGAATCTCTGTTTAAAATTTGAAACGGATCGATAGAAAGAATTCACACCAATGAAATTCTGTGGAATGATTTTCAAAGTTAGAAATAAGAATATCCATGGCTACTGGAAGCCCTGCTCTGTGCAAACATAGTGTGGTATATATTAAACAATCACACATTTGAGGTATTAGCTGGAAAAATATATATATATATACACCTATACATGGACACGTCCACAGAATATTCACAAGTCCATTGGCCCCAAAACCAGCAGATAATAAAATTAAATGAGAACGAATCACATACCAACAGGAAAAAGTTACACACAGGGAACTTACAAAACACGCGGTTATATAATCCTTAATATAAGGAGTATGTTTTGAGTTAATGTTTTGAGGGAAAATGTTTCCATTTACATGAAAGTGTCTATTTAATAGTAATGGAAACCAAAAAGGAAGCCTGAATTCTAGGACTGTGTTGCCTGTCAGATTATTAAAGGGATGTATAAGAATTCCTTGAAGATCCTCATTCTACTCACTTTTTCTTTGTACTTTAAAATAAAAAAATGTTTTATAAGTTATTGTTATACTATTCTCTCCTTTTTCATTGGTTTATAGAGGATGTTATGGATTTTAACTAGGCAACTGTCCAACGTGGCCAACAGACATGGTTTTTCGGCGACTTAGCAAAGATTAAAATTCAGATCTATTGTTCATTTTCAGGACTTTTTCTGTTCAGACAAAAAAAAAAAAAAAAAAAAAAAAAGATTATGATGCCCTTTCAGTTTGCTACACTCAGTATGAAGACAGATAGTAACATGGGTAGTCCTGAACCTTCATTTGGGGAAACTAAATAAATGCACAAATTCTCCTTTTGAACTATATGGTCCTTTGCCGTAACACTTACTTAACTGGAAAGATGGCTCATTTGGTTCTCAAGTCAACATCAAAAAATGTTTCACTGTCTTAACACAAGCGGGAGATTTAATTTTTAACGAAATATGTGTGCATACGTTATTAAGAATATGTCACAGTTTTTAAAAAACAGATGCATTTAAAACTATTACAACAGAGCAACAAAGAGAAATGAAGAGGGTGATCATTTCTCTCACTATACACTATTTTACATACTAGTGTAGCTGAAGATTTAACAGGAAGAAAACTTAAGCATAAAAGTGCAATTACAGTGAAGGGCTGAAACTCCACATTCCTATTCTTGTGAACACCTGAGCTGACACAAAAGCAGAGTGGCTTAATGCATTGGCATATATACGCCTTAAGGATTTATTCTACCAAATCTGTGTATATTATAAATAAAAATGCAATGATTATGAAACAAATACTTATTTAAGCATTCAAATGCAATCCGTCCCCAAAATATATTATTTTTACATACTGGATGGATTAAAACTTGAATTTTCTCACTGAGAATGACATTCTCAGATTTGATCAAAATAAATTCTGAAGCTTATAAATGACTAGCACCAGTCTATTTGGGAACTAAGGAATCAAAAAAGGAGGAGAAAAGATACTATTTACTTTCCCCCAAATCCTTCAAGGACAATGATGTTTATATGTATGTATGTAAAAAGGGATAAAAATGTAAAGCATTAATAAATATAGTTGCGGCCAAACTTCTCAAATACTAGTTAGAACAGCTAGTAAAGCAATACTCAGAGATTGAGAGCTTTGAGGCAATGATTAAAATGAATAGTATAAGTTATCAAATGAAATTGCAAAGCTCATGTAGCTAAAAATAAGATGGTAAAAGTTGAGATTTTTATCAGAAGAGTAGAAAATATGAACATCCTCTATCTCAAGATAGTTAAAATCCTCTTACTTTGTAGAATTAACCCCAAATTCTAAGACACTTGGTTGGATCTTTACACCAAAATATAGACGACATTAAGGACTTAATCTTTCCTTGCATACTTTATACGTGGCTTAAATTATCAGGCACTCAATCAGGTATTTCGCACAGTTGTCTGAAAATTTTATTTTCTCAAACACACTCCCCCAAACATTTTATGAAATGTGATGGAATGCAGCAATGCAACTGAAATATAATACTGTTCAAAAGCCACACATGACTCCATAACATATAACTTCACTTCATTTGATAACTACATGAATCCCCTTAAAAAGCTGAGATTAAGGGAAAAAGAATCACTCAACAAGAGTTCAGTTCACATTAGCATCAATCACAATAGTGTAAATTTCCCACTAAAGCTGGAAAAACAAAAGGATGAGATTTTTTCTCTTAAATTTTTGTAAGTTTTCTGATGTACATGAACTTTCAAAGTTAATTAGAATGCTATGACCTTATTTTTAAAAAATTCACTCTACAGGCTCAAGAACATATTTAAATTTGTATTTTCTTTTAGCACTGCTATTATTTTATTTCTTTAAATATTTCTAAAAGAAAACTGGTTTAGCTGTCCAGTTTTCCTGGAACAGTATGTTGTTTAGTTTAACCCACTAATTCATTCAGGTATTTCTACTGATTCACCTGGAAAAGGGGATATAAGAGAATATTTTTAAAAAGAATGATCATTTTAGCAGTTTTATTCAACAGGTGCTATAAAATTAACTACATTCAGAAAAAAAAATCTTTAAATAAAAGAACACTGCCACTCTAACTGGCATCCCCTCACATACCAAAAAAAAAACTACCAAAGATGCATTTGTGTTCCATTAACTGAGTATGAAGCAAAATCATTAAAATATTACAGCTGTTAGACTAGAAATCAAATAGGTTCATACTCAATATACAGGCACCAAAAACTTCAATTTCCAGCTTATTTTTCTAATTTATATTATGGATTGAATTACAGAGAGCTTATTCCTATTAGACTAATTGAATTACTCAATGGTGAATAGATTTTAGCTCAGAATTTTGTAAGGATAACTTGCTATAAATCACTATTCTACCTGCTGCTATATTTCTGCTCACTGTTGCATATGGCCCAACAGATCATGCTCTGATCAAAGAAGTGTGCTGTAATCTACTTATATGTTTAAGAGTTGGCAATCAGGTTAAAAGGCACGAAGCTTCATTTTAGTAGTATTTTCTTTTATTACTCATTTGTAGAAGAACCCATTTACTTGAGATCCTGCTTAAATGATAACTAAGAAAAAAACTAAAATTTCCATGGGGGACAAAACAGGTGGGTCTTCTTCTTCATAAATCTTAGCAGCCTTCAATGACAGATATATAAACATTTGAGGGGCTTATAATTATTGGAATTGCAAATGACATAAGTGCAATTTACTGTTGAAGACCCTTTCTGTTTAATATCTACATAGCCATTTCCTCATATTTTCTTTAAAATCTATCAGTATAGCATTTCATTTCTATGCATGGCTTAGCAATTCATAAAACTAAATAGCAAACTGATACTCTACACCAGTTCATTTATCTCAATATATATTCTGGAATATAATGGCGATATTAAAAATATCATTTCCCTCTAAGCTGATAATGCTACAAGATTTACACAAAGTTAAACAGCTTTTG
The DNA here is from genome assembly GCF_023721935.1 of Panthera uncia. Lineage (NCBI taxonomy): Eukaryota > Metazoa > Chordata > Mammalia > Carnivora > Felidae > Panthera > Panthera uncia. The sequence goes on from NC_064811.1 coordinate 81,569,201, forward strand.
TTTTTTCTTTTCTTTTTGAAAAAGTTTCATTGCTTAAACTCCACCAACATTCGACATCTGACAAGGAAAACGTGATTTTCTCATAGGACATTTATTCTATCAGTTTAAACTAAAGTGTCTCATGGAGCTAAATGCTGAAAGAATTTAAATAAAAATGTAGTAACCCGTATGTACACAAAATGATCATTCCAGAAATATTTACATGACAAAAGGAAACATGGAGAACTACTAAAACTGGAAACTGCCACAGGTGTGATAATCCTTTCTCACAACATTTTATTTAGGAATAATGTAAGCTTTTAAAGTGAAAATAACTGCAGAAGCATAACTAAAATGTTACTTTTAGTTTTCAGTTCCTTACTATTTAAAGGAGCCAGTAGGTCACAAACAGTCCAAGATTTCAGGGACCAACCATTCAGTTTAGTTGTTAACATCCAATCTTTTTCTTTAGCTCTCATGATGAAACTAAACTTACTTACGGAAGAAATTAAGAGTACACTAGAAGGTATAAACACAATCCCAGTTCATCCTCCTTTATAAATACTGGTCAGCCGCTCCAATTCTTTACAGTTGTCCATGCTCAAGGCATCTGCCTTCCTTCGGAGACGATCATCACGGTACACTTTTGCGGCATACTGCATATCTGTTTCTGTTAACAAACAAAAACATTTTGCTAAGTAGATACTAATTTAGGTCACCTAGCTATTTAAACTGAAATGATGGTTAATAGAAGCCCTTCAATACATTTCTATTAACTGACTTTTTTTTTTTTTTTTTTTTAAAGAAAGAAATCCAAGTATTCCTCCTAAAAGCCTTTGGAAGCCTAGCATGTAAAACCAACACAGAGCTGTTCTGGGAAGAAAATGAAAACAAAATCCTATCAACCTTTCCCTCACTCCTGTCTCCAGTGGTTTAAAAACTACTGCTCTAAAGCATCGTCTTGACCTTTCATCCTGAAGATATCATATGCTATTCAATCCTGCTAGTGGTTGTTTTTGCTGTGACCTCTTGTTAAGGGTTCAGATTAATTCATTATGCCAGGACTTGAGTGGAAAAAATTGAAATCTTGTCCTGAGTTCACTTGAATTAAAAAAAAAAAATCTTGGGGCACCTGGGTGGCTCAGTCGGTTAAGCGTCTGACTCTTGATTTTGGCTCAGGTCATGATCTCACAGTTCATGAGTTTGAGCCCCCCATCAGGCTCTGCGCTGACAGTGCAGAGCCTGCTTGGAATTCTGTCGCCCTTTCTGTGCCCCTCCCCTGCTTGCTCTCTGTCTCTCAAAATAAAAATAAACTTTAAAAAAATATATAATAAAAAAATAAAAATTAAATTTAAAAAATCTTACTGAAGGAACACATAACAGAAAATAGCTTGCTACAGAATCATAGCAGTGGTATTTAGCAAATAAGTACTAAGATGTTCTTCAGTATGTGGATAGCATTACTAAAAAAAACAAATGGGAATCTTCCGAGAGATCTTCCGGGAACTATTCCTTGCTATCTTCCCGTTACTCTCAGTCATTTCACTGTTTATTAACACTTCCAAAGGGTGGGGGCACTTAGGAAAAAAATGTAACAAGACCCAGAAAAAAGTCACTTACTTTCTGGAAAACAATGGCCAAAGTAAAAGACATCAGTCAGGACCACATTCAAAATAATACTCACAGTAAGAGTGTATTCTACTGGCAAAGATCTTCAGAACAGATCTTTATTCCGTCAATCCAGCTAGGATTTAACAACTCAGTCAAAATCGATCCATCCCTTTTATTTACAAATGAAGCATCTGTGAAATCCTTTCGCAGATGTTTCTTCCCAGATGAGGTAGATAAAACAAAGTTCACAGGGCTAGTCAACAGCAGGGTCTAGATTCCAAGCCAAACCTCCAAACCGCTACCCTTTTATTCTTTCCATTACTTCAAATTATTGCTTGTGTTTTATAAAACACCTATTTTACCAATCTAGACATTACACAGTGTTAAAAGTGACTACAGAACAGGAAAACTCTGGTAAAAAGAAATCTACTGGCCAACAACCTTTTTGATGACATCAATTTATAAAACAAGATGAGCTCATCCCAATCAACAAGTAAAACTTTCAATCAATGGATTAATTAGTGTCATACCGAGCTCCTCCCACTTCCATCCTCACTTAAATTTGTTAAATCTCATTTTGAAAATTCCAAACCCACGTTAAAGCGTACTGAAACGAACGCTCTAAAACCCTTTACACCTTGATTGACCAATTCTTCACCTTTTGTCAAATCTGCTTCAGCTCTCTCAATAATAAAGGCTGTTACTGTTGTGGTGGTGATTATTACTTTACAAAACCTTTTGAGAATAAGGTGCAGACGTCATGACTTTTCATTCCTAATTACTTCAGCATGTTTCTCCTAACAAGAGCATTCTCTTACATAACCACAATACAATTTTCAAATTCAGAAATTCAACAACAGTAGAATCCTCTTATCTAATGTATAGTCCATGCTCAAATTTCACCAGTCGTCCCAAGGATGTCCACTACAGCCATTTCCTCCCCTCCCCGCCCAGGAGCCAATCCAGGATCATACATTGTATTTAGTTGTCATTTCTTTTTAGTTTTTAAGTCTTTAGTCTTTTTGTCTTGTTCCACTGATACTCTTGAATGCAACCAAGTGGTTTTGTAAATAATGACTTACTAAAATCAGATTTTAGTTAAAATTTCCTTCTGATAGTAACTTTAAAAGACACACATGTTAACTGTGTACAATATAGCTGCAGACAACTTGGTAAACAGAACAGATTCAAAGTCTGTAAACATTAATACCAATCCTGCCAGATTACTAAAAGATTAAACTAAAGTATGCCAAGCAAAAACACTTGGTTCATAGTATGGATAGAATAAAAAATGATTATAAATACCATAAGTAATACTATTGAACACTTACAGATGCAAGATATTATGTTAAGTGTAACATATATTATCTGTTATGGTCCACATTTTAATGATGAGATAATTACGATTTAGAGAGGTTAAGTAACTTGGTCTAGGTCACATATTGGTGGAGCCAGGATCTTATCTTGCAAGGCAGTCTCTGAGCCTTCACTCTTACCATAACATTACACTATCTTCCACAAACATGAATATCTTTTCCTTCCTTCTTTCTATTTATTCAGCCAATTTCCCAATTATTTAAGGTAACAGAATTTAAGTATGCATAATCCCCAAATCACCCATATGTGGTTGAAGATTAGAATTCGTATTTGAAAGGTGACAGATCTAACGTGCTAGTCGTTCTTTTAACACAAAATACGCAGGTCTTTCGTACATTCATTCTTATGAATTCATTAATCTTTCATCCAATTATTCATATATCCATCAAAAGTTTACGATATGCCAAGATATGCCAAGGATTGTGCAAGGCACTAGAGACCAAAAAGTGAAATAAAATGAAATAAATAATATTTGGTGTGCTCTGTCCTTAAGACCTTCCGCTAATGGAGTTTCTCAGCCTCAGTGATATCGATATTTTGGGCCAGAGAACTTTGTTGTGGGGGCTGTCCCCTGCACTGCAGGATGTTTAGCAGACCATGGCCTCAGTCTGTTGGATGCCAGCAGCAATCTCTCCCACCCCCACCCCATAGTGACACACACAAAGTTTCCAGACATTACCAAACATATTGTGAAGCAGGGGCAAATCATTTCCAGTTGAAAACCAATAGTCTAGTATAACCTTCTCCACATTGAGACCAGATGGATTTCACAGACTCAGACTTGGAAACCAAGAAGGTTTCTAACTTCCACTTTCTCTTCTAACTGCCACTATATAGATGAGGACTCCAAAGTCAGAGACAAGAACTTCCTTGGAAGTATACAAAGGTTATGTTTTATTGACTCTTCCCTACTGGATGGGAGACGATGATAACTGCTACCATTTTTCTGGGCATTTACTCCATGTGAAACACTTTATTGTCTGATTTAATTTTTATGACAAACCCATAAAGTTGGGCATTATTGAGAAGATTACGGAGCACAGTGCCTGGACTGACTGGTTTGAATCACAGACTACCTCTATGACCTTGGGCAAGTTACTAAATCTCTCTGTGTCTCAGCTTCGTCATATATAAAATGGGTATAATAACTTCACAGTGGTGTTGTGGAAATTAAATAAGTTAATATATATAAAGTGCTTGGGACAGTGACTGAAACTAAGTATTATATAAATGACACTTAGTTCCTCTTCCCACTAGTCAGCATCACCCATTTCACACCTGAGGGAGGAAATTCATGAAGGTTAGAATATTTGGTCCTAATCACTCAGCTAAAAACTACAGAGCTGGGATTCAACTTTAGTCTGTTTAACCCCAAAGTCTACTTTATATGGTCTACATTATTATACGAACAGTCAGAAAAACAATAACCATAACAATACTAGATTCACATGCACCATCTCTGCAAATTCTTACGGTCAAGCTTTTTATGGGTGGAACTGCTTCTTAAATTAAGGAAGCTGAGGCTGGAAAAGGCTAAACAAATTGATTAAGTGTTCCCAAGGACTTCACGTACAGAATAAAACAAAATGTCAACAAAACTCATACATTAAGTGTTAAATGCTTAAGCTAAATTAATGAAGTTTCAAACTTCACTCTGAAATAGGATGCATATTAAAATCGATGACATAACAAATGTGCCAGAATTTTTTTCTTTTATAGTGATACATAAAATAATGATGCATGTTACAATTGACAACATCTTAAATACAATGAAATTTGGAATTATTCACTTATTCAACCAAATATTTACTGATAACAATACATACCATTTATTAAGTGCTTTCTATGTAAACTATGTGTTTACACTATCATAAGGCCACATGTACATTAAAATGTATTGTCATATTCAAGTACTGAGCTCCAATTACATGCCAGGCAATTCTAGAACATTTCTGGAGTAGGGAAATCTACAATAATCAATTCCAAAGACTCTGAATAAGTTTTTAAATGTTAAACATTTCATAAACTTACTTTGTTGTCTTTCTTTCCAGCAATTATTTCGAATATTAGTCACATAATCTTCTTCCACACTCTTTTCTACTTTTTGTAATAACATTCCTTTATATTCATTTTTAAAGTCCTTGTTGACATAATAAACGACACCCAAGTTTTCTGTCTGCATTTTAATAGTTTGCCCTGATCCACTGCAAAAGAAATGCTTGATCATTATTTTTTTAATTAAAATTGTACATTCTGATCCTGCTACTACAAACCAAGTTAACAAAACAACTAAAAATAATTAAAAAGTTAATATTAGTAATCATTTGTTTACATTATTTCAAATTGCCTAAAACCACCCTTCATGTAATAAAAAAGTAATCCTATTTTAATATACGTTCTTATAAGTTCTTTCAATTTTTAGTTAACTAAAATCTTATTTAGAAGAAAGAAAAAGTTATTTCTTATTTTTACACCAATCTGTTTTTAATACTATAAAATCACTGGCAATATGATTTTATCAAGTTTCTTGTATGTTCACTGTATTACACTAAAGTTTTCTAGAATGGATGCTGCATTACATTTCCTTTATGTCCTGATCTTATATAAAGTATATTGTGGAAAAATACCTCCTACACCAAAAAAGTAATATTTGCTTTTATTTAATTAACATTTCACAAACAAAAGAGTGAAGTGGTTTACCCCTCAATGATACAAATCTATGTAACATCAATTATAATTCTACTTTTGTCTTTCAAACTATTTTTTGTCTTTGATCTCAACATATTACCTATTACATAAATTGCTATTAAGCTCAAATACAGTACTTCTGTCTTTAGCCACAATAGAACAGAAATGTAAACTAACAAGATAATACAAATTTATCACTTGAACAACGATTTTTTTAAATTAGAAATTGTAAAATCTGGTACACTTGTAGTAATAGAAAATTACTTAAAAGCTGAAGAGAGCACAAGGCCCTTTAAAGGAAGCTAGATAAGAAACAACATTTTGTGTGTGTGTGTAAAACTTCACTTAGCTACTTACGATCTGGGATATAAGGAATAAGGAGGATTAGAGACCATCAATTGGCTTAATAATGACACGAGGATCAATACAATAATGGGCATCAGCTGGATAAACACAGAAAAACCTCCCTATAAAAAAATCATCAAAAAACAACAAATTGTAATATAACTGTAGTTGTCAATAATCCAACAGTTGTCATATATTTTTAGAGGCAGAAAGGACATTTGACATCATCTGGCTCAGTGCTTTCAAATCTGCCTGATCATACCAGCTTCCTGGAGTGATTCTTAAAAACACCACTTTCCAGGTGGAGATATGCAGATATGTAGATCTGTAGATATCCTGATTTGGAAAACACTGATATAAACTGACCTCATGTAACAGATGAAGAAGTTCTCTCTCTTACAAAACTATTTTCCCCTTGAATTTCAGAGTGGTACATGAAGCAGACGAGTGTCAGAGCTGGGGCCCATGCCTTTTGATTTCTAGTCCAGCGTTCTTTCTATTTACCTTTCTACTTCATGTAATTTAAGTGCTATATGCAATTGGGAATAACTGTATTAGAACAAGGAAAGTAACTTCTAACTTAAGTTTTTCAGTATTAATTCTAAATTCTTTAGGACCAACAACGAGAAGCTTTCTTCAAAGCATGCACTCTGCAGGGGTATCTTCATCAGAATCATAGAACACCAAACTCCAAGGTATCATTTTGCCCACCACCCTCTTACCTTGACTTCTACCCCTGCTCCCGCAATATTCCTAAAGGACTGTCTAGTCTCTATTGAATACCTCTGGTAAGGGAAAACTCATTACTTCCTTTTAAAACAACTTGCCCTATTTTCAGACAACCCTAACTGCTTTTCCTGAACTGAAATGTGCCATTTTGAAGATTTCTAATCATATCATAAACATACATCTCCTCTTTCTTCTTCTCTTTCATGTCCACTATGTCGATGCTGATGTTGATGGCTATAACCAGCTCGTCCATTTGAAAATGAATGTACGCTACCTAAAAAATTAAAAGCAAGGTAAAACTAAGGAGAGAAACTGTGATCAGAAAAATGATATATTTTTTACATTTTTATTTAATTTTTAAAAGTTACTAAAATAATACATGTTTGAGTAGTGAATGCTTATTGCCCTTTCCTCCTGTGAGTAAAGGGTGGATAGAAACAGCAATGATTCTTCCCAGACTTTGCTTCCTTGGAGATGGAAGTTCTTTATGAACACCTAAAATAAGAGTCCTCCCTAATATTGCATCCATAGAGGACTTTGTTGTGGCTGGTTGTTTTTACAAATCTTGGGTCTTACTTTCAAACTCTGCTTTCTGCATTTATCAATGAATCACAAATACCTCTAGAAACCAAGACAGTGCTATAACTTATTAAAAACAAAAAAACCAAACAGCTGTATAATAGAATATGGTAGAGGTGAACCACAATTTATTCAAGTATTCTCCTGCTGATAGACAATCAGGTTGTTTTCAAATAAGGTGACCAATCAGAAAGAGCTACCTCTGACAAAGTAAATTATGTCATAACAAGCAAAAGAACTGTAACTCAACTATCTGAAACTTGACTATTAACCCAAAAGATTCTTGATTGTTCCTACATATTTACCATCAAAATTACTAGTCTGGATAACTTTTCTGTGAGAAGTAATTATATGTCATAATATGTCAAAATACATGTTGTATTTTCATTCATTAATTTGCATTTACACATTCTCTTTCCTTCAAGGATGCTTTACAAAATGCCCTGTCAATGACCACAATCTTTCTCAATAATATTCAGGCAGGGCCATCAGGCCAAATTATACTGCTACATTCATGAAGATTCTCCTAATTTTGAATCGAATGTTTAACTTAGTACCTTAAATAAATGATGTCAACATTACTGGAGCTATAATTTTAACTACCTTACAGGAGCTATACATTCAGAGAACATTAATTCTCACACAACTCATAGTAAATAAAGTAGCATTCAATACAACTTATGCTGGTACTATAAAATCTATTCATTTAGTAGTACTTCTACAATATTTTACTTTGATAGCCTAATTCAACCAATTATTTCTATCTTAAATAATTTTAAAAACCCACTTACTTTATATATAACCTATGAATCAAACATTTTAATATTTCAATGAAAAGTACCCCTACATATGTCCAAATTAGCAATTTATAATGCGATGAATGAAATATCTACAAAGATCTTCAGAGAACCAATGTCAAATTGTCATCTAGGGTATATGATACCTCCTGTAATTGTAATAGCACTTAATTAAGACACTGCCAATGGATCTCCTACTTATACATCCTTTCTTCAGCTTTATATAAAATAGAGAATATCTGTACTCATTTCTTTTTTAAAAAAATTAAAACATGTTCTAGAAAAAAGTCAGACTTACATTGAAGGTAGTAAGTCTAACATTTTTTTCTACCTTCATGAAAAATCATCGGAGGATCATAATACTGTAAGAAATGTAGTGGAGAAAGTAGATAAATCTCTACATAGCCTAATTGGAGGTGAGAATCTCTAGCTTCATTAAATATAATATTTATAACTAACATTAAAATACCTGAAGGAAATCCACCACCAAAGAATATATTAAACAAGTCTTCTGGAGTTATATCAGCTTCACAACCTCTATGGAAATTAAATCTACCATTGTTCTGGTGATTACATGCTTGTTCTTCATTGCCCGTGAGGTCATATTGTTTTCGTTTTTCTGGATTGCTTAAAACAGCATAAGCATTTCCAATCTCTGAAAAGGTAATGAGTAAAAGTTGGTAAGCAAAGTTTTTACACTATAAAAGACTTCTCCATATAAAAGCTACTGCCATGTTAACCAAACCAAAAAAAAAAAAAAAAAAAAAAAAAAAAAAAAAACAAAAAAAACACATATACACACAAGAAACAAAAAAACAACAACAACAAATCCTACTTAAGGCTAATCAAGAAATAGTAAAACAGTTAATAATTTATTTTCGTATACATTTTTTAAAAAGACTTATACATTGCCTGCCATTACACATATTATTACCTCCCAATCAAATTTTTATGAGATGGTAAGTCTCCTTACTATCTTGCATATAAAGGAATGTACATCCTGCTTTCTTACTACTGTGGTCCATCCCCTAACATCCTACTTCTTCCTTTTGAATATCCTAATTTAGTCATTCATTAAAGCTACTCAAACCAATAATAGTAACAGTGACCAACTGCCACACTTTGAACACAGTATCTTATTACATAATTCATTATTATCCCTAAATTACAGATGAGCCTCCTGAGCCTCAAAAAGGTTAAGAAACTTGTTCAAGGTCAAAATGTTTGTTGGCACAGTAAGTATACTCTATGCAACCTACACCGTTGCACATGCCAGCCCACAATGTGCTATTTTTCATTCTATTCATGAACAATTTATTCCTCTTAAAACTGGAAACTCCATGAGGGTATGGACAATGTCTATGTTTTCACCGCAGTATCCCCATGGTGCACTTGTAAAATCTGAATTTGCTTCTGAATGGATCCAGATGGTCTCTAGTGTTCCTATCTCACTTCACTAAGTTTGTGGTATTTATTTATAAAGAATTCTATTTCCCTTCTCATACTCCCATGTCCAAAAGAGGCAATGGTATGTTGGTTACAAAAATGTCTTTTTGAGGTAATTTACGAAAGCTGTAATGCTTTGATCCAAGGAGGAATTACCCTATTCTCATTCTGACACTTCTAATAATCATTTCATAAATACAGCTTGCTTCTTAAAGTTGATTGTAAGCCTTTCACAATATGGGGTATTTTAAAAACACTTTTTGGATCCCATGTGGCAGCTGCCATAGGTACTGTGCAAGCAAATAGATGCTCATTAGATAGTTATTTTTGCATGATTAGATATCACACTGAAATTAATTATACACATATACTCTGGAACTTTTCTTCTTATAGAGATTCTAAAACTAAAACCTGGGATTCAGAGATAGCTTGCAGGTGCTCCGTGAATCCCAGTATATGAAAAATTAGTTTGATGGTCCATTTATCTAAGGAGATAGTCCAAACCTTTCTTTAGATTCTCAAATAGATCTATGACTCAGAAATATAGCCACGATTTATAATGTTGCTCGAACGGGAAAGCATGATCAGAGATCCAAACAATGTACTTACAAACAACACCAAGGTATTAAACCATACCTAAAAGAGAAGCATATCTATCAATATCTGCCAAAGTTGTACTTCCAGTAATATCAGTTGTACTTCCAATAATATCAGTCTATATACAAATAGACTATTCCAAGTAATTTCATAATGCTGTTACTTTTTACATCACTGATATATTGGCATCTCAATCCTATTTTAAAACAGGTTTTGTTTTTTAAAAAAGTAATTTCCAAACAGCAAGCTATTTTAGAAAATCTATGTGAAATACTGTTATAACCCATAATTGTATATGTAAGACAATTTATCTATTCTAATTTTCTATTCATTTACTTTGTTCTATACCCATAATACAAATTTTTTTTTCAGTTCCTTATTACCTAAAAAATTAAGCCCCAAATTTATTTTGGCATTCAAAAGCTGTACAAAATACATTTCTACCCCAGTCTCACTTACTTCACCAAAGGTACCTTCCACCATATTCTCTTCTCTTTAATTTAACTTTTATTCTTTTATGTTTTTCTTAGAGAGAGAAAGAGGGCTCAAGTGAGTGAGGGGCAGAGAGAGAGGGAGAGAGAGAAAGAGAATCCCATAAGGGGCAGAGAGAGAAAGAGAATCCCATGAGAGGCAGAGAGAGAGAGAGAGAGAGAGAGAGAGAAAGAGAGAGAGGCAGTGGAGGGGGAGAGGGAGGGAGAGAGACAGAGAGAGAGAGAGAGAATATCCCATGAGGGCCAGAGAGAGAGAGAGAGAGAGAGAGAAGTGGGGCTAACCCAAAGTAGGGCTCCTGCTCACCCAAAGTGGGACAAGAGCTCACCCGAAGTGGGGCTTGAACTCATGAACCGTGAGATTATGACCTGAGCCGAAGTCAGATGTTTAACTGACTGAGCCACCCAGGCGCCCCTTATCAAACTTTCATTCTGAGGTAACTTTAAACTTACATGAAGTTGTAAGAAATAATACAGAGAGATCCTCTGTACCTGCTACCGAATTTCTCCAATAGCAGTATCTTGTAAAATTAAAATTATCACAAATAGGATATTGATACTGATATAATCAGGATATCGGACATTTCCACTACTATCCTCTCATTGCCCTTGTAAAACCACACCCATTTCCTTCCCTTCCATCCCCTTTAATCCCTAACGACCAGACCACTAATCTAGTCTCTAGTTCTGTATTTTTGGCATTTCAGGAATATTATATAAGAAAAATAATACAGCATGTAAATGGAATGAAACCATTTGGGATTGGCTTTTCTCAATTAGCATAATTATTTGGCGATCAATCCAGGTTGTTAGGTAAGCCAAAACCATAGTCTCTCCTTTACCTCCAATCCATGGTTTCAGTTACCCTTAATCAACAAGGGTTAATGTAGTACAATAAGATATTTAGAGAGAGAGAGAGAGACACCACATTTATGTAACTTTCATTATAGTATGTTGTTAAAATTGTATTTTATTGTTATTGTTGTTAATATCTTACTGTGCCTAATTTATAAAATTACACTTTATCACAGGTATGTATGTATAGAAAAAAAAAAAACACAGTGTATATAGGGTTCAGTACTATCTGTGGTTTCAAAAGTCCACTGGGGGTCTTGGAACATAACCCCTGTAGGTAAGAAGGGACTACTATAGTTCATTCTGTCTCATTGATGAGTAGTACTTCATGGTATGGATGCACCACCGTTTGTTTCGTCATTCACCCACTGAATGGGTTGTTTCTAGTTGTTGGTATTATGAATAAAACTGCTATTTACATCCATGTACAGGTTTACGTGTGAACATAAACTTTCATTTCTCTAGGATAAATGTCCAGGAACGCAACTGCTGGGTTGTATGGTAGCTGAATATTTAGTTTTTTGAGAACCTGCCAAACTAACCATTTTACAGAATGACTGTGTCATGTTACATCCCATCCACCATGTATGAGTGATCCAGTTTCTCCACATCCACATCTAACACCAAAGATGTTGTCACTTTGTTTTAAAATTTCTTTAACGTTTTATTTATTTCTGAGAGAGAGAGAGAGAGAGAGAGAGACAGAGCGAATGGGGGAAGCGCAGAGAGAGAGGGAGACACAGAATCTGAAGTAGCCTCCAGGCTCAGAGCTGTCATCACAGAGCCACACGTGGGGCTTGAACTCACGAACTCATGAGATCATGACCTGAGTTGAAGTTGGCGGCTTAACCAACTGAGCCACTGAGGCGCCCCGTCACTATTTTTTATTTTAGTCATCAGTGATATCTCATTTGGTTTGACTTTACACTATCTCTAAAGGCTAATGAGTGATGTTAAATATCTTTTCATTGTTTATTTTCCATTTGTATCTTTCCATTTGTCATCTTCAGTGAAATGTCTTTTACTCATTTTCTTTATTGAATTGTCTGTTTTTAAATTTTTGAGTCTGAGGAGTTCTTTATATATTTTAGATAGTAGTCTTTTCCAGATATGTGTTTGGCAAATATTTTCTCCCATCCTGGTATTTGTCTTTTCATCCTTCATAAGGTCTCTACAGAGCAAACTTTAAAAAGAAAAATTAGGGGCGCCTGGGTGGCACAGTCGGTTAAGCGTCCGACTTCAGCCAGGTCACGATCTCGGGGTCCGTGAGTTCGAGCCCCGCGTCAGACTCTGGGCTGATGGCTCGGAGCCTGGAGCCTGTTTCCGATTCTGTGTCTCCCTCTCTCTCTGCCCCTCCCCTGTTCATGCTCTGTCTCTCTCTGTCCCAAAAATAAATTAAAAAACGTTGAAAAAAAAAATTAAAAAAAAAAAAATTATGAAATCCAAATTATCAACTTTTCCTTTTATAAGCTGTGCTTTTGGTGTTAAGTATAAGAAATTATTGTCTAGCCTAAGATCCTAAAGATTTGCTCCCATGATTTTTGCTAAGAGTTAAAAAGCGTTTTATAGTTTATGATTTATTTCAAGTTCATTCTTGTAAAAAGTATAAGATTTAGGTCAAAGTTAACTCTTTTCAACTATGAATATCTAATTGCTCCAAAACCATTTGCTAAAAAGTCTATCCTTCCTCTGTTAAATTGTTTTTGCACCTTTGTCAAAAGCCAGTTAGGTATATTTGTATGGGTCAATATCGGGGCTTCCTATGCTGTTCCACTAATCTATTTGTCTATCCCTCTGCCAATACCACACTCTTTTGATCACTGTAGCTATAAAGTTAGCCCTGAAATTAGATAAACTGATGACTCCACTCCATTCTTTTAGTAAATTGTTCTTATTTATTCAGGTTCTTTATCTTTCCATATGAGTTCTAGAGCAAACTTACTTTAATCTACAAAAAAAAAAAAAAAAAAAAAAAAAAGGCTTCCTAGGATTTTGACAGGAACTGTGTTAAATGTGCATATCAATTTGATGACACCTGACATCTTTACTATGCTGTCTTCCAATCCATGAACATGATATATTGTTCCATTTATTTACATCTTCTCTGATTTCTTTCGCTAGTATTAAATAGCATTCAGCATAAAAATCCTGTAAAAGGTTTGTTAAATTTACACCTAAGTATTTCTTGTGTGTATGTGTTTGATCACATTGATTCTATTTTCAGGAAGAGACCGTAGAATTAGTTTAAATTTTTCTTTAAAAGTTCTGTAGGATTCTCCAGGAAAGGCATCTGATTTCTTTTTGGGAGTTTCTGATTACTAATTTAATGAGTTTTTAATTTGTATCTATATATTCACTGCTAGTATACGGAAATGTACCAAATATTTCTAAAGAGAAAAATTGCTTTTTGTATCCTAAAATCTTGCAGAATATATATATTGATTCTACAAATTTGGGGGTGAGGTACATTCTTGAGATTTTTTATAATTAGATCATTTGTAAACAGGGACAGTTTTACCTCTTTCCAATATTTCTCTCTTTTATTTTCTCACCTTAATGCACTGACTAGAATTTCCAACACTACACTGAATAAGTGTGGTGAAAGGAAACATTCTAGCTTTGTTCTCAGTCTTGGGGGGGAGCATTCAGTCTTTTACCATTAAGTATAGTGTTTTCTGTAGTTGCTCTTGTATCAATTGGACGCAATGCCTTTCTATTCCTGTTTATTCTGTCAGGGCTTTTTTTCTGTTAATTGTTATCACAAATGAGTGGTGAAATGTTTCAAATGCTTTTCCCACACTGGTTGATGCAATCATGAGATTTTTCTTCTTTAGCCTATTAATATAGTGGGTCACACTGACTGATTTTGCAAATATCAGCCTTGCATTCTTGGAATAAACTCTACTTGGTCAGGGTGTATAACTATATATACAGTATAGGTGTTGTTCAAATGGGTCTCTGAAATACTTGGGAGTCTTTGAAGATAGAGTAGACGGGGTATATTTTGAAGACATCCACATCAGACAGAAGGAAAGGGATCCATTTCATTCAAATATTTTTTTCAAGTATGTTCATATATATACTGTACAATTTACTCTCTAGATGTAAACAAAATATTCCCCGCTTTGAGAAACTTCAGTTACAATCCTAACTGTAAAGAACTTAAGAGTTCGTTTAGTCTATCCTCCTTGATAGCAACCTATCTTTTATTTTTAAAGCTTTACAAAACACACAAATGAAGGGGTACCTGGCTGGCTCACCCAGTAAAGTGTGTGACTCTTGATCGTGAGTTCAAGCCCCACATTGGGCATTGAGCTTATTTAAAAAACAAAACAAAACAAAACAAAAGACCCACACAAATGAAAATATCTCTTCTCTCTAATTTAATTCCCTAAACTGATTACCTCCTCTTTTTTATTCTTGAAGGAAATAAAAAGCAAATGGTGTCCATCTTCTGTAAAATGTCTTTCGGCAGTTACAGCGTGATCAATCTATACTTACCTTTCATACAAAAGAAAAAACTATAATATTTGCTTAAAACAAACAACTTAGTATTCCAAAAACAGAAGTTAGGATCAATTGGTTAAAAATAAAATAAAATCAGGGGCGCCTGTGTGGCTCAGTCTGTTAAGTGACCAACTCTTGGTTTTGGCTCAGGCCATGAGATCGAGCCTTTCGTTGGGCTCCGTGTTGACAGTGCAGAGACTGCTTGAGATTCTCTCTCTCCCTCTCTCTCCCTGCCCCTCACCTGCTCTCTCTCTCAAAATAAATAAATAAACTTAAAATAAAATAAAGTAAGAGGATTCAGAAGATAATGAAAAGATCCTGGGTGCTGAATAAATGATTTCTGTATGATGACACTAGCCGTAATGTCTTCTAATTAACTACCTCTGCACACCAAGCATCTGTGAATTACAACCTAGTTTTCCACCCACTCAATGAAAAACACGCTCATCAACCAATTCCCTATTCTGATCCTCTTTGGGATTAATAAATTGGCATTCTGATTTACATATAACCTCCTGTGTACTGAATAATGTGAGCCTCTCCTCTAGAGAGGAACCACCTCCCAGCATGTTGATAAATATTAAGTTTCTAGTTTGCAAAGCGGAGCTTTAGACTCTGAAATGTACCACATCAAAGTATAATCACCTTTGTCAAGTTCCTTCCGAATGTCTAGCTGGAGTGACGTTTATGCTGCTCACCTCTTCGAAATGTAACATAACATGTAAAAATATTGGTAGATCCACTCACTGTTATTTCAAGACTAATAATGCTAACACGACTTCAATATGAAGTGAGAGGAAAGAGCAGTTTAACATTTTTAATATTAATGAAGAATTAAAACTGGAATCACTTAGCAGATCACAAACATGCAAATAACTCACTGCCAAGATATTTTTCACTACTTAAAAGCACCAACAATTTGGGGTGCTTGGCTGGCTCAGTTGGAAGACCGTGCGACTCTTGATCTCAGGGTCACAAGTTTGAGCCCCATGTTGGGTGTAGAGATTACTTAAATAAAACTGAAAACAACAACAACAACAACAATTTTAAATTAAATGATTTTAATTCATAATGTGGAAAAAAATTATCTTTTTTCCACATTATGTGCTAAAGTTAGTGCTTTGGAGTAAAGAAATATTTTCTCTATTTTCAAGATGCCACTTTTAACTGAAGAAAACAGAGAAGGTGCTCACTGTCACAGGGATATTTTACTTCTACCGGCACCACTTTGGCAGCTGCTTTTATTGGAATATATTAATAATTGCCAAAATACATTGGACTTGGCAACTTCCTTCAAGAAATAAAACTGTTTTGTAAATAATATCAACAGTATTTTGTGAAAGACCAATGGAATCATCTATGTTTTAGGAGCATTTTAAAAATTAGTGTCTCCATCCTGTCATTGCAAGACCCCAGCATTTCACTGCAAACATGATATGCTCACTGTAAAAATGCCAAATTCTCAAGAAGAACAATCACAAATTTTTAAAAAAAATTTTTTATGTTTGTTTATTTTTGAGAGAGAGAGAGAGAGGCAGAGCACAAGCAAGGGAAGGGCAGAGAGAGAGGGAGATACAGAATCCAAAGCAGGCTCCAGGCTCTGAGCTGTCATCACAGAGCCCGACGTGGGGCTCAAACCCACAAACCGCAAAATCATGACCTGAGCTGAAGTCAGACACTTAACCGACCAAGCCACCAGGCTCCTGGGAGCAATGACAAATTTAAGCATTTTCCTATGAATTAGAAGTTAACTACTATGAACAAATTGCATGTAACAAAATACGAAATTATAAAATGAGGTGACATTCATTCATGAAACTGGCAACAACGACAACAAAAAACCTTGAAATAATATTAAGAAAATGAGGAAGAATGAGTAGCAAAAGGAAAAAGACTTTTTTTTTTAAAGTAAGCTCTATGCCCAACGTGGGGCTCAGATTCATGACCCCAAGATCAAGAGTTGCATACTCCACCAACTGAGCCAGCCAGGTGCCCCAAGAAACTAATTCTTAAAAAGAAAAAAAAAAAAAATCACCATAGTTAGAACCACATACAAAAAAATGCAAAAATTGGCCAGTTAACAGAAATATAACAACACTGGGCAAACAGAAATTCCAAGCAATTTTCCAATTTTAGACAGTCTCTATTATCCTAAAAACTCGCAAAAGCTATGTTTTGTTTCAGTGCCCTTGGAAGCAGATGGTAATACACTAGAAGCTTATGTATACCACACCCTAGTGTAGTAAACTAGAAAGCATGCATGATTATCTAGAAAAGTTACTTAGGACTTTGCCCAAACTGGCATTTTGCTCTTGTGAACCACACTGTATTTGTTTGGCTCTTGGTATAACAAATTAACAATAAAGTTTTAAAGGATTTTGAGGACACTTGCTTAAGCTGGCTTCTAAATGAACCAGTCTAAAGGCAGAATTTAACATTCTACAACACTGTAAAGTGGCTTCTACAAAGAGCTTAGTAAAACTGCTTTAAAAGGTTTACTTTACTTTTAAAAGCATCTGTTGCTCCAGGTGCATGGTTTTTGTCTGGATGAAACTTCAAAGCAAGCTTTCTATAAGCTTTTTTCAAATCTTCATCACCAGCATCTTTGGTAACTCCAAGTACTTCATAGTAATTTTTACATTTGTTTATGCTGTGAACAAGAGAGTGTGTTATAATGTAAATTTCAAGGAAGAACTTCAGGAAATATCTCTAATTTTTTACTTATTAGAATACTAAGAACTGTCTGTGGACTATTTCCTCAGTATCAAAGGATAGCTTATCCCGTTAAAGGTTATTGCTTCATTCTTTTTTTTGACCACAGACCAGTCCCTTAACCTCTTTCCAGCCTACGGAGAGTTGGCCATGAGAATGTCCTTGGTGCTTTTTATCCCAACTACAGAGAAGTAGCAAAGCCCGTAACAATCATGGATGAAGGACAGAGCACACACTGAAGCTAGAATGAGAGAGTGAGAATAATTTTATAGTACTCGTAAGTGCACCAAGAAATTCCAAAACTCTTCCCAAGTATGTCGTAGCTAAGGTTAATTTAATACACACTGCATTCCAAGAGTTCTATTGTCACATAATGCAGATCTCACCAAATATCACAGCAACAATTTAGTGCATGTAAAACAATTACAAGTACTCTATGGTTTCAACGTCAATGCAAATTAACTCAGTTTGGCTATCCTAAAGAGAACTCATCTGTGTCACTCTAAGAAAGATAAAACCTCATAATAATATACATCATAGGCCTCAAAAATGTTTGTTACACCCAATTTTCATTCTGATGAGCATACTTTTAAAGATTACTGACATAGCTAACTAAAGGTGTTAACAGATTTAAGCCCGGAGTCTTTAAAGAGTATGAAGAAATAAAATACTCTGACTGGAGCAGGGAACACTAATACTTTTAAATGTTAACATTCTCCCCCAAACTTACTAATTTTCCTTCACTAGAATACAGTAACATTTTAAACATCTTCTGTGGAGTACTTTATGACTTTTCACTAGAATACAGTAACATTTTAAACATCTTCTGTGGAGTACTTTATGACTTTAGATGTGTTCCATGTGTGAGTCGCCTGAAGTAGCAACAGGATAAAGAGCTAAGGCATAATTGTTCACTGGCAGCTAAAGAACTGCATAGTGACTTAAAGTTCTGAGACATGATTGATCTTATTTTACTACTGAACTTATAAGCCATCATAGTGCTTGATACAGGATAGGTTCTCAGTAAATATTTCTGGAATAAATGAGCCTTAGCCCTCCTTTTATAATGATAGCATTCAGGGGCACCCGGGTGGCTCAGCTGATTAAGCACCTGACTCTTGATTTCAACTCAGGTCATGATCTCATGGCTCATGAGATCGAGCCCCACTTTGGGCTCTGTGCTGACAGCACGGATCCTGCTTGGGATTCTCTCTCTCCCTCTCTCGCTGCCCCTCCCTCACACATGCTCCTCTCTCTCTCTCAAAATAAATAAACTTAAAAAAAATAATGACAGTATTCAACACTTGTTAAATGAACGAAGTAAAAAAAAAAAGAGAGAAGACATTGTATAAGATTATAGAAATCTATTTATAATCACACATCAACAAAAATCTGTTTTGCGGTCTTCTTTATGATAAAAATAATTAAAATTGGATGTTTCTACTTTGATAATAATTATTAACATTTTATTCCATAAACATGATATTTCCTTTGTTTAACCAGCAATATTTATTGAGCACCAATTATGTCACAGTGTTCTGGGCACTTGAGATATATTTGTGAATAAAACAGAGAATGCTTCCTGCCTTTGTAGAACCCATTCTCCCAGATATGTTTAGAAACTATGTGACAGAAAAAAAATGAAAGGGGACATTTATAGAACACCTACTGTGTGTCAGGCACAGGTCCACAATCACATATCCATGTTCCAAAATCCATAAAGCTCTGAAAAACGAAAGTTATTCTATAACCAATTTGATGCAGAAACCTGACTGAACTCTTTCAGAGGCAAAATTTGACCTGATTGGATGTGAAGCTGCTATAGGGTTTTCATTTATCCCATTTAGGTGTGAATATGTTGTTGCAGAAATGTTACTATTAGGTTCTGGGCTGCTCACTAGATGTTAAGTGTTGCTATGTAATGTATAATATATGCTCCTTACTATCTTCCTAAAATATGAACAATTCTGAATTCCAGACTACATTTGGTCCACAAAGATTTCACACAGAGAATTGCAGAATCATATTATACTGGCTATTTTACATAAATTGTTTCATTTCCTCCTCATTAGATGTTATTCCTATTTAACCAATGAGAAAATCAAGGCTTTAAATGGTTAAGTTGCCAAAAGTCATATAACAAAGTAAAAGAGGGGAACTGAGTTTATTTGTTCAACAAAAATTTACTGATCAACTACTTTCTGCGGACACTATTTCAGATGCTATAGTGGTGAATAAAATAGTCAAAAGAATCATGATTCACATTAAATTTACAATTGGGAGAGGGATGAACAATGAACAAATAAACAAGTAAAATATAAAGTACATCGTATGGTGATAAATAGAGAAAAATAAAGTGGCAAAGGGGACTAGAGAATGGACAAGAAGGCAGCCATTTTAAATAGGATGATGAGGAAAGGCCTCACAAGTAAAGACTCAAACCTTAGTCTGTCTGACTTGAAAATTCTGCCCTCAGAACCACGGTAAGGAAAAGGAACCCTTCAGACACCAGAGTAACCCGCCTCTTCCTTTCTATCCGCTTTTCCTATCAGTGTTTAAACAGACTTTTCTCTCCCAGGTATTTTCAAATGTTGGTTTTGGTGCCCAGAACGTGCCTTCTCTGCTTCTTGCTTAGTTAGTTTCCACAACTGCTTCAGACCTCAGCTTGGCTTTTCATTTTCTCAAGAACTCCAATTCCTCACGACTCAGTTTGGTGCTCCTGCTGTATCTTCCCCCAAACCCTCTGGACTTGAGCCCTACCGCGGCAATTACCACAGTGTACTGCACCTACCTGGTCCGAGCCCTCTTCTAGACTATAGACCTCCTGAAAGCAAAGATTATGTCTTGTTCACCATATGTGGTGAATGGATGTATAATAGATGGACGGATGGATGAATGCCCCAATTTGAAGGCAGAAACGTTTAGGATCTAACGGTCAAAGGTGGTAAGTGCTATAATGTAGTTGGCATCAAAAGTTAATTTGGGGGGCGCCTGGGTGGCTCAGTCGGTGAAGCGTCCGACTTCAGCTCAGGTCACGATCTCGTGGTTCACGAGTTCGAGCCCTGCGTCGGGCTCTGGGCTGACAGCTCAGAGCCTGGAGCCTGCTTCTGATTCTGTGTCTCCCTCTCTCTCTGCCCCTCCCCCACTCATGCTCTGTCTCTCTCTGTCAATAATAAATAAAACATTAAAAAAAAAAAAGTTAATTTGGAATAGAGGAGAACAGACCGTGGGACAAGGAATAGAGCCAAGAATATGATAGACACTATGTGAATGCAGAAAACAAAAGGCAGTGATAAAACACTAAACAATCCTAAAGTCATTATTACTTGGTTTGCATGCACAAGATGATAGATTATATGCCAGACTAACCCTCCAAAATTGTCTTGTTGAGATTTCCTGAGCATAAAAGGCTAGGCAATAGAAAAAGGCAGCCCAAGAGAGGACTGCTGGATAGGGTAGGGAAATTAGGCTGGAATTCACAATCTTCTGCAGATGTGTCTAAAGCTAAGAATTGTCACAAAAAGAGGTAGAAAAACAATTATTTCACTAATTCTTTTTTTTTAATGTTTATTTATTTTTGAGAGAGAGAGACACAGAGCACAAGTGGGGGAGGAGCAGAGACAGAGGGAGACACAGAATCCAAAGCAGGGCTCCAGGCTCTGAGCTGTCAGCACAGAACCCGATGTGGGACTTGAACTCACAAACCGTGAGAACATGACCTGAGCTGAAGTCAGACGCTTAACTGACTGAGCCACCCAGGTACCCCTTATTTCACTAATTCTTAAGTGTAGCTAGTTCTACTATATCCTCCTTGCACTGAGTTTTTCATCACATGTTTACAAGAGAAATCTTCTGAGAAGCCAGCAGAGAGGTATAAAGTTGACATCACCAGTAGACAGGCTGCAGACTACTCCATTATTTCAAGTAAGGCTCCAAATACACTCATTTACTTAATATTTCACACATGAATGAATTACCATTCATATATTTATTTCAATTTATATTTTTGATCATTGTGCCTTCATCAACTCAATGCATTTGTCATACTTCATATATATATATATATATATATATATATATATATATATATCTATAGTTCACTCCTTGCTTAAAGTTTCAAGCCTTCTTCTCTATCTTCACCAAATAATTTTTTTAAAAAGAAAGAAAGAAACAAGAAAATAAATTAAGAAGAGGTAATCTATTACCTCCTCTGGAAGGAGATATGAACAACCAGTCCAGAAAGATCTGACTGCAAGCTCAACAACTGAGAAGTCAGTCTGGTGCAGCCTTTACATCTTCCTTTACGTGCATGAAAGCGTAGTGCGTAGGGCAGGACGGTCCTCTTTCAATTATTTTTTTCACGTTATAGCTGATCATTTGAATAGACTCCAAATTTAACTGGTGTTTGGGGAAATAGCTGTTCGTCCCTGAGACAAAGGACTATTTATTTTATAAGTTTAGCAAAATGATTTCTTTTCATCTACAAAGCTAGAGCTTAAATCAAATCCTAATCAAATCCCCATAATTCAAATGACTTAATAATTGTAACACAAGCGTTCCTAATTGATAAATAGAAAGATGACCCAGTTAGTTAATGCTTTCACACTGATCTGGTAAAGTTTTAAAATAAAAGATGGGCTTTTCTTCAGTGAGAAATTCAAAACCTCTTCACATTAGATCCATGACACTTCTTCTCAATAATTTTTCAATAGATTTCAACTCAAAGACAACAAACAGGGTTTAGCGACACAGAATATTAGCTTTACAAAGTGATACACTTTTTCTTCAGTCTTACTGCAAGCTAGCTCGTACTTATGCAATGGCTGCAGTATTATTGCATGGCTTCTCCCATTGAGCCAAACTGTCACTGAGCAACTTGTTTGCATAATCGTGCTACCACAAGATAACATGGCTTTCTTCAGAAAAAATCCCCTGTGTATAGGTAAAACAAAAAACAAAAACATACAGCACGTAAGTGTTTGCTGGTGATTTGTTACCTTACTAAAGCAACACTTATAAGGGCTACTGTAATGAATAAGTGTTACATAATTCAGCTAAGCAACTCATGTAAGGTACCAACTGAAGTATTCTCAATAACTTAGGGATTCTACTAAAGAATGTTCCAATCATATTTAGTCCTCAAAGGAAAAAAAAACTGCATTTAATAAAAAAAGGGATAATAAAATTATTGACCAGACAAAACAATCCCTAATACAGCTATACTACTAAGCTAATACTTATACCCAATAAGAATTCATGGTCTCAAACTTGGCTGGGCCTCAACGCTAACCAGAGACCCTTCTGTTCCCTTTGCCTTTCTTCTCTGTAAATTTTCCATCCTTGTACCACTCTCCTCAAGCTTTCAATCTCATCTCTTTTCTTCTAACTCCCAGAGATAACCTCATCTCCAATTTCACAGAGAATATAGAAGCCAGAAACTTCCTCAACATTGTGTTTGCATCTTTCCAATGCTGGCCCAAAGCAATGTGAATCTGTACCCACTATCATCTTTCATTCCTCCATTCTCAAAATGTCCCCATGCCTAAATACTCAAAGAGACAGCAAAACAAAGCACTGCTCTTCCTTCCTTATTTCTACTATGACTTGAACTACTACTCTTTTCCTTTCCAACTGACAGCAGAGGTAATGAAGAAAAAAGATTCTTAAAAAATAGTGCTAGATTAGGGGATTCCTATGCTCCCAAACTTTCAACTCTCTTTTGGTGATATTTCAAAATGTGTAAGTGGTTCTATAGTCTTTTAAAAGAAATCACAAAAATGATTCTAAATAGAAATCACATATAATACAATTAACTTCATTTAGGTCTTTCATTAAGAACATACCCTCCCAATAAAAAGTAAATTCTACAAGAAAATACAATTGGTTTTCAAACAGATATGGTTTCCCAGAATGCATTCCAGCACACTGTTTAAAGGTTCTTCTTGAAGAAATTCAAAAGGAAGTCTCTCATTTATTCATCCACTTAATCTCACTTATGCAGCCACCTCTGACACAATACTAGTTATAAAAGTAGTTAGCAACATTACTTATACCCCAAAAGTGCTTCACTACCATTCATGTTCATAATGGCTTTACCATGATTAGGGAGTCTTTTTTCTTTTCTTTTTTTTTCCCACCAAACACCAACATCTGTGGTCACACTCAGATAAAATGTTACAATCAAGCTTTAGCATCTAAATATAGAGGGGAAAAAAGAAAAATATAAATACATTGATATTTTATTTTAAAGACTTCAATTCTAAATTACGGTAAGAAAAAAAAGAATGAAACAAAAAGCAATGGAGAAAAAAAGGTGAGAAAAACAGGAAATAAGATTAGAAGAAAAACAAATTAAAAACAGGTAAAGAGAAAGACAATCTAAGTTGTTTTACCTACTCCTCACTTAGCTAGTTCACTGTACTATAATTCGTTCTCTATGTGAATTATCTGATTAATCACGATTTAGAGTCCTTCATTCTTACACTTTACTTTCCCTAGAGAGTGAGATCAGTACAATATTAATATGGCATCCCTAAGCTGTAGCAGAAAACAAAACATTATTTTCTCTAGTGTTTCACACTGAAAGGTTCATTTTATTCCCAGAAAATCTTTTCCTAATTATAAAATCAGTTAAGCCAGAGCCCCAAAACCCAGTTCACAATTTTCCAACTCTGATTCTTCTCTGTAAATAGAAGAGTATCAGGAGGTAAAACTAAAAATACTGAGGCAGAATAATTAGAGTAAGAAAAATATTAAAAGGAGAGGACATGGGAATGCAAGCTGGTGCAGCCCCTCTGGAAAATAGTATGGAGGTTCCTCAAAAAACTAAAAATAGAACTATCCTGCGACCCAGAAGTTGCACTACTAGGCATTTATCCAAGGGATACAGGTGTGCTGTTTTGAAGGGGCACATGCACCCCAATGTTTACAAGCAGCACTGTCAACAATAGCCAAAGTATGGAAAGAGCCCAAATGTCAATCGATGAATGAATGGATAAAGAAGATGTGGTATATATATACAATGGAGTATTACTCAGCAATCAAAAAGAATGAAATCTTGCCATTTGCAACTATCGTGGATGGAACTAGACGGTATTATGCTAAGTGAAATTAGTCAGAGAAAGACAAATATTATATGACTTCGCTCATATCAGGACTAAGAGACAAAACAGATGAGCATAAGGGAAGGAAGACAAATATAATATAAAAACAGAGAGGGGGACAAAACATAAGAGACTCTTAAATATGGAGAACAAACAGAGGGTTACTGGAGGGG
Organism: Panthera uncia; assembly: GCF_023721935.1. NCBI lineage: Eukaryota > Metazoa > Chordata > Mammalia > Carnivora > Felidae > Panthera > Panthera uncia. The sequence goes on from NC_064811.1 coordinate 81,594,187, forward strand.
GTGTGGGAGGGGGGATGGACTAAATGGGTAAGGGGCATTAAGGAATCTACTCCTGAAATCATTGCTGCACTATATGCTAATTTGGATGTAAATTAAAAAAAATTAAATTAAAAAATTAAATTAAATTAAAGAAAATTTTAAAAATTTTTAAAAAAGGAGAGGACATTATGATGTTTGCCTATGTATAAAGATGCCCTTAAAGAAAGAATATAAATAGAAAAAAAAACTATTCTACATTAATATAAGTAGGAAACTGAAAATGCTGTTGCTATTGTCCTCAATTTTCCTCTCATGAAATTCCCTGCTTTCATGCATACATAAGACAAAACAATTCTTCATCCTCTTTCAATACAGTTATCTAAATACTATGCTGTGTCAAAAAATAAAAATAATATTCCTCAAGAGAAAAATACCTGGAAGCAACTTTGTGTCTTATAGTTACTTTAAAAGATGGAACCTTCCATAGAGTCGGTACTTTACAGACTGATGTGACAAAATAACATAAAATATAAGACACCCAGAGTTCAATTCCTCCATGTTTGTTCCTCCACTGAATACTAGTTCACACACTTTTTTAGGTGTTACAACATTTAAAAGTTACATTAGTATCAATTATAGTTGAGATATAATTCATGTTTATCCCTACCTGAGAACTCCATCTACTTGATCTTTGGTGTAGCCTTTTCCACTTTCACCACTACCAGATATGCTGTCCTTCGTGCAATTAGGCTTGTTTTGGTCACCACAACCTGATGGTTTTCGGCAGTGAGGGCTATTTCCAGCCGTGCTTCCATTTTTCATAATTATTTCCAATAGTGCTGTGGAAAGATAAAGCACACTATGCCATGTAACATCATGTACATACATATGATCTTGAGAAGAAAGTTATAAACCTGACAAATTAAGAATCATGTACTCCGAAAGAATTTACCGTAAGGCTCCTTTTTTAATTCCTTTATGTACTTGTTTACATACCACTAATCATCACTTAGAAGCAGAATATTACTAAATTAAACCTAAAAACTCAAAATTACTATCACTTAATTCCTTATGACATACTTTCATTTGTCACATCATGGTGAAACTACAGAATACCAAAGAAAAAGAGATAGTCTTTAAAGCAGCCAATGAAATTATCTACAAAGAAACAGAAATTAGACTTCCTCTTTATTTCTCAACAACAATAATGGCCGCTGAAAGACATGGGAATAGTATCTTCAAAATGTTCTGGGTGAATAACTGTCAAACTTGAATTCTGCACTTACTTTCTAGAAAATGTGCAAGATTACAACCATTTTCAAAGAAACAAAAACTAATAAAACTTACCACTAAGATTTCACTAGAGGATACTGTAATGTATACGTTTTGGGAAGAAGGAAAATGCTTCAAGATAGGTGAAAATGTGAAAGGGAATGGCATGCAAATACTGTGGTAAATGTATGAAAAAAATCTAAACATTGAGTCTATAAAACAATAAAAAGTTATGTCTAGGATTTGCTTTAAAGTACTGGAGGAACATAAGAGGGCAGAGAAAACACACTGGCCATATAAAAGATGAGAGGGCAATAGGAATTGATTATACTATTCTCTTTCCTTTTGTGTATGCTTGAAACTTTCGATAAGTTAAAACTAAATAAACATGGGAAAAAAATAAAAGAAAGAAACAGAAATCCACCCTGATGATAAAAGATTTTAGTATATTTCTGTTTAACACAATTTAACACAATTCAATGTCAGTTATTAACTGACATAGGGTAGATGAAAAAAATCACCAAGGATACAAATGATATAAACATCTACTTTGTCAAGCTTGAGCTAGGAGACATAACATTATCTCCAACAATTGGTGAATATTCATTCTATACAGGCACACAAAGAATAAAAATTGACTACATTATATACTTAGACCATGTTACTGTCTTTGAATTTTTTTAATATGAAATTTACTGTCAAATTGGTTTCCATACAACATCCAGTGCTCATCCCAACAGGTGCCCTCCTCAATGCCCATCACCCACTTTCCCCTCCCCCCATCAACCCTCAGTTTATTCTCAGTTTTTAAGAGTCTCTTATGGTTTGCTTCCTTCCCTCCTTTTTTTCCCCTTCCCCTCCCCCATGGTCTTCTGTTAAGTTTCTCAGGATCCACATAAGAATGAAAACATACGGTATCTGTCTTTCTCTGTATGACTTCTCTTTGAATTTTTAAGAATTAGTCATATGTTCCACAATCGAATGAGCACAATGCATTTAAGTAAGAAATCAATTTAAAAATTTAAGTAGCAAAATCACAAATGGGTTAGAAAAAAAATTGAGACAACTCATGTATCAAAGAATCATAATAGAAATGAAAAAATAGAATTGAAAAAAAATGAACGTACTACTTATCAGAACATGTGGGTTAACAAATGGAGTTGGGACAACTGAATGTCCACATGCAAAAAAATGAATTTGGATCCCTTTGTCACACCATATACAAAAATTAGCTTAAAATAGATCACATACCTAAATGTAAGGGCTAAAACTATAGAACTGTCAGAAGAAAATATAGAAGTATGTCTTTATGACCTTGATTCAGGCAAAACATTTTTAGATAAAAGTACATGGGACAAAAGGAAAACAAGAGAAAATAGACTTCATCAAAATTAAGAACTCTATCCCTTCAAATAATATTATCAATAAAGTAAAAAGATAATCCACAGAAACGGAGAACCTATTTATGAAATCATGCAAAATCATACATTATACAAAAGACGTATACCCAAGAGAAATAAAAACACACATCTACACAAAAACTAGCTCACAAATGTTCATAACAGCATTGTTCATAATAGAAAAATATTGGAAATAATCCAAATGTTCATTAATTGATGAATGGATAAATAAAATGCGATACATCCATATGATGGAATATTATTCAGCAATAAAAAGAAATGAAGTACTGATATATGCTACAACATAGACGAAAGTGAAAGAAGCCAGTCACAAATATTGTATGATTTTATTTATATGAAATGTATAGAATAGGCAAATGTATAGAGATAGAAAGTAGATTAGTCATTGCCAAGGGCTAGTGGGGAGAAAAGGGTGGAATCAGGGAGAAATGAGGACTGACTGGGGTGCCTGGGTGGCTCAGTTGGTTAAGTGTACAACTTCAGCTCAGATGATGATCTCATAGTCTGTGAGTTCAAGTCCTGCGTCAGGCTCCGTGCTGACAGCTCAGAGCCTGGAGCCTGCTTCAGATTCTGTGTCTCCCTCCCTCTCTGCCCCTCCCCCACTCATGCTCTGTCTCTCTCACTCTCAAAAATGAATAAATGTTAAAAAAAAAATTAAAAAAAAAAAAGAAATGAGGACTGACTACTAATGAGTACAGGGTTTCTTTTCATGGTGAAAAAAAATGTTTTAAAATTGTTTGCTGTAACGGCTGCATAATTATGAATGTACTAAAACCCACTGAATGGTACACCTTATTTTTTTTAATAACACGTTTTTAAAATTTATTTCTTTTGAGAGGAGAGAAAGAGAAAGAGAGCATGGGAGAGACAGAGACAGAGGGAGAGAGAGAATTCCAAGCAGGCTCTGCACTGTCAGAGCAGACCCTGACACAGGGCTCGAACCCATGAACCATGAGATCATGACCTGAGCTGAAACCAAGAGTCAGACACTTAACTGAGTCACCCAGGAGCCCTGGAATGGTATACTTTAAATGAATGAATTGTATCTCAATAAAGCGGTTTTATTTATATATATATATATTTTTTTAAAGATTCCATCAGTGTTGGCAGGTTGCAAACATATAGTTGTTTTATTTTATTCATACACACACACACACACACACACACACACACACATATCTATCTATCTATCTAGATAGATAGATAGATAGATTTATTTTTTTAAGAAGGAATAGAGTGAGTGGGGTGATGGGCAGAGAGAGAGGAGACACAGAATCCGAAACGGGCTCCAGGCTCTGAGCTACGAGCACAGAGACCAACATGGGGCTCGAACTCACAAACTGGGAGATCATGACCTGAGCTGAAGTCAGACACTTAACCAACTAAGCCACCCAGGCGCCCCATTCATATTTTGTATATATGAGTACTTCTTTCAATGTATCTTTTCCCTAGTTAATGCATTCAAGAGTAAATACATAAGAAATTCAGTTTTTATAATATCTAGCTTTAGACAATACAAAAAAGTTCTTAGACACCAACCTATTAGTTACTAACAAGATAAGTGTAACACATGTTATATAGTTAATTGTTAACTATAGTTTAGTTTGTATTTAATGCATCATAATGTTAACACTGAGTGCAGAAGCCAGCATGGTCTGGAGATTAGGGGTTCACAACTTTTAAATGGGAAAAATTTTGTGAGAATTCTGGGAAGAAGGATGTAACAGCAGCTAAAACTTTTAAATCTCTGCCAATTCCCTCATAAAGTCTGAGCAATTAGATAGCAAAATCAAAACCTCATACACAAAATCCCCAAATACCAGAAGGGAGGGACGAACCACCAACAGCTACAAGATCTGTGTGGGTGTTGCCATTGGTGTTAACGGGACATTTGCTAGTCCACAGAACAAAAGAACTCCAAAATAACTTACAGGGACTTTCTATATTACAACACATAAGACAAAACTGAGGAAAGTGTGTAAAAAAGAATGAGTTTTGCTCACTACAGTAGCATATGAATGACAGGATCAACACTAAACTCCTACAGGCATATGGGGTGCCTTTCATTTATGGTTTTAGATTTTTTTATCAGAAATGTTTTCTCTAATTATTGTTTTATTGGCTTTATTCCCTTGCTTTTTCTTTTTTTCAGGACTCCTATTATATGTTTGTTGGATGTCCTTTAACTGTTTTCAGTATTTGCCATTTTTTCTAATTTTTTTAATTTAAAATTTTTCCTCCTTTTAATACTCTCTTTTGCTTACACAACATTAACTGTAGTTTATTAATTTTTCTTCTAGTCTTCTTTTTTGAATTGATTTTTTTTCTTTTCATTCTTATTCTTTCCTGAGTTTTATCATCTAAGCTCTGAATGAATAATTTTGGCGGTTCTAATTCTAATTTATGGTGTACTTTCATATTGTTTGTAACTTTTTAGTCTTTTCAGCTTGTTTTGAAGTACTGGTGTATAGCATTTACCTGTTTTGTTGGCAAGTCTTTGTGGTGTATTTTCTTTGTCTTTAGAGATTTATTTTATTCCTATTTGCTTTTTTTTTCTCACAATAACTTTGTATCAAGTTTCAGTTCTATCATTTTTTTATACTCATTTTTTAAAGTCATTTTTGTTAGGGTAGTTAGCTTTTCTAAATACACAGAGATCCTTCTCCAGTTTTTGGGTAATGTTTGAAAATACGGCTCCTTGCTATATAAGATCTCTTCACTCCTTTCTCTTTCCCCTCTTTATCTGGAATTACTCATTTCTTCTATTGCCCCTGCTCTCTTCAGTTGGGTCCTGTTCCCATCAGGTTCTCAGTATGGCTTTGTTCTGGACGAGATTTTTCACTGACTAGTTTTGAGAGTTTGCAGTGACTGGAGTTTCTATGCCTGTAAGAGCTTATCTTACTTTATTTTTTAATGTTTATTTATTTATTTTGAGAGACAGAGAGCAAGCGTAAGCGGGGGAGAGAGAGGGGAGGAGAGAGGATCCTAAGCAGGCTCTGTGCTGTCAGCAGCAGAGCCCAATGCAGGGCTCAGTCCCACGAACTGTGATATTATGACCTGAGCCAGCATCCAGAGTTGGATGCTTAACTGACTGAAAGGGCAAATCACATATTCAAGAATATGTGACCCAAAATAACCAACACCCAAATATATTCTAGTAAAATCAACTGAACAGCTTTCTTACTTGAAAAAACAAATTATTGGTCTTCTCTTCCCTTCCCTTCTCTACCATTTGGCAGCTGAAGCCGGGACAAAGGAAGTTTATTGGAATCAAGAAGCAGGTATAGCCAAAAACATGGCTGAGATTGATAGGGCCTGCCCCAAAGGGGTTAAGGAGGCAACTCATTAAATATAGGGGAAAATGAACAAATAAGTATACTGAAGATAACAGGAGTCACATTTCTCACTGTCAGAGAATGGAATTACAAATATAGAAATGGAGAAGGCTAAAATGAACTCTGGTGGACTGCAAAGGCAGGCTTGGGAGTCTTAAACAAATATCAAAATTAATAAAGATTAAATTACTATAAATGTGCATATGCCCACATACAAACACATATAACACAGAGATTTACATACACGTACATATATTCATACAAACATGTATTTCCTACCTCTGTCTACTGAGAGGATCTAAAAGCAATGACACCTTTGTAGCAAGGAGCCTATCTAGTGTGTATATCTTAGTTTCCAAGTACCATTGTCCACTAAAAATAATTAGAGCTCTTTGGAGAAATAGCTGATTCCCAGGGCAATAAAATAAAAAGTGAGCCTGAAAATTTTTTTGTGCCAGAGAGTAAGGAAGCTCAAAGAATGACGAAGACATGTCAAAAAGACACAGGAGTCAGCTTGAAGGGGTTCCTTCTGCCGAAATTAAAAATGATAGTAATGGATTAAATAAGAAACCATGAATCCAAACTAATAAGTAAAATTGATGTCAACTAATAAATTACAGAAAGAATGACAGAATTAGAAAACTACCATTTGCCAACCATAAGACACTAAGGAAACACTCATCAATGGATGCTAAAAGGAGTTGGTGAGAGTTTGCTGGGGGACAGGACATTTACACAGTTTCAAAGTATTTTCCTATAAAATATTTATTAATTACAAAGGGGAAAAGAAAGAGAAGTTTCAAATAGAGAGACCTGACAATCACCAACTCAAACAAGCGATCAAAATTAGCATTAACCAGGGGCATTTGGGTAGCTCAGTCATTAATTTGATGGTTATTCAGTGGTTATATTCAGTGGTAAGAGTGTCCTTGCCTTAGAAAATATACATTGAATTACTGAGGAGTAACAGGACATCATGTCCACAACTTACTTTTAATTGGTTCAGGAAAAAATATAGTCAGAACAAATTGTGCCTATATGCGTGGGGAGAGGGGAGATAGCTGGGAAGAACAAAGGAAGGGCAAGATAAAGCAAACGTAGTAAGTTTTATCAAATAGGAAGCCTGAGTGAAATACACAAGGGAAGTCTATAATACTCTTGTGACTTTTCTAGAAATTTTTAATTATTTCAAAATTAAAAAAAAAACAACTTAAAATGGGGAGAGTATATGCAAAACAATTTACTTGTCTTCAATAATTGTATTAGTGGAGTAGTGTTGGTAATGCTATTCTGAAACTATTATATATATGATGTAGCCAAAAGCAAAAAAATAATCATGACACATTCTATCATTTGCCATGGCGTTGAAAACAAGTATTACCATTGTGGAAGAAAAGAGATAGAAATACAAGGAAGGAAGGAAGGAAGGAAGGAAGGAAGGAAGGAAGGAAGGAAGAAGGGGGAAGGAGGGAGGAAGAAAGAGAAAGAAAGAGAAAGAAAGAAAGAAAGAAAGAAAGAGATAAAGAAAGAAATACAATCTAGAGAAGTTTAACATGCCAAAGTGCTTAATTTGAATGACAAGTAACAGCATAAACTCATAAGCTGTTTTAATTTAAAAAAAAAGTTATCTCGCGGTCTGTGAGTTCGAGCCCCGCGTCGGGCTCTGTGCTGACCGCTCAGAGCCTGGAGCCTGTTACAGATTCTGTGTCTCCCTCTCTCTATGCCCCTCCCCCGTTCATGCTCTGTCTCTCTCTGTCTCAAAAATAAATAAACGTTAAAAAAAAATTTTTTTTTAAATTAAAAAATAAAAAAAAAGTTATTTCCTAGTCTGTACACTGAAATGGTCCAGAAACACTGATCAATCTAGTAGCTACAGCATCCTTAGTGCCAGATTGTAATGTTGAAACACCATTTTCCACTAAAAGAAACAAGGGCTTTTGGAGATATAATTGATTCCAGATCTATTACAGAAAAAGTATAAGAAGAGACTGAAACATTGTTATACCAAACGGCAAAAAAACTATTAAAGACTATTGGGAATCTATACTCAGGAGCTAATCTAAAGGGGCTCCCTACTGGCCAAAGACCTAAGAAATACAGCTGACCCTTGAACAACCCAGCAGTTAGGGGCACCAATCCACATGCAGTTAAAAATACCTGCATAGGGGTGCCTGAGCGGCTCAGTCATTTAAGCATCTGACTCTTGATTTCAGCACAGGCCATGATCTCACGATTTTTAGGTTGGGTTTGTGAGTTTGAACCCCAAGTCGGGCCCTGCACTGACAGCGTGGAGCCTGCTTGGGATTCTCTCTCTCTGCCCCTCTCCCACTTGCACTCATGCTCTCTCTCTCTTTCTCAAAATAAATAAATAAACTTAAAAAAAAAAAAAACAAAAAAAACCCTGTGTAACTTTGACTCTCTGAAAACCTAACTACTAATACCCTACTATTGGTTGGAAGGAAGTCTCACTGATAACATAAATAATTAAGTAATATATATGTTGTATGTTGTATGTACTATATACTTTATTCTTACAAAAAAAAAATCCAGAGAAAAAACATTACTAAGAAAATTAAGGAAGAGAAAATACATTTACAGTACTATCCTATATTTATCGAAAAAAAATTTGATTAATGGGTCCACACAGTTCAAACCCATGTTGTTCCAGGGTCAACTGTGCCAATTAGCTGCTTTTGGAGAAAACAAAGGGAACCAACTCCTTTTCTTGAAAACTAATAAAAGCAATCAAGCACTTATCTGGTCTTTCCTGTATGAACTACACTACTGTGTAACCCTAAGAGAGGTAAGGGGAAATATCTCTTTATAGAAATAGTTGAGCTAATAAATGAAGAAATTATTTTTTAAAACTTGTGGAGCCAGATATGAAAATGGTTTTATGTGTTTAGTATTTACAGGTGGACACAAAGTCCCTATGCATGCAAGTTAGACGTTATCTGCACATTCCCTTTCCTTCTTAGCACAAAAATACTCTTCCAGTGTGTTTCTGGACACCTTCCATGTTAATAGATGCTGAGTATTGCTAAAGCAGGATCACACCACTGGTTTTTATTTTCAACAGTTTTATGATACTGAAAATTTTTCTACGATGTCATGCATAGGGGCTCTGCTTAACAATGGCTACATGTGTAAATGCACTCACACCCAACATTCTTTGACTCCAAAGAGTGAAAATTTGGACAAGTTCCATTACCTCTGGGTCTCAATATCCACTTTTGGCATCTTAAAAATGGAATCAGTAAGGTTTTCTGTATTAATAATCTCTGGAACCAGTGCCAGAGAAGGTAATATGATTCAGTTCAAATACTGTCAGAATTTAGAACATATCTGATTTTTCTTAGCTATCACATGAGATTTCATCTGCAATAATGTGCAATTAGTTGGGCAGATACAGTACTTATACACCAGACTACATTCACTTTTGTTTTCAAAACTATACAACATCATTTTATGCCTTCACTTTCCACACCTATTGCTTTGCTTTTGGGGTTTTGATGGAATCTGCATGTTTTAAAAGTTTTTTTAATGTTTATTTTTGAGAGAGAGACAGAGTTTGAGTGGAGGAGGGACAGACAGAGGGAGACACAGAATCCGAAGGAGGCTCCAGGCTCCAAGCTATCAGCACAGAGCCTGACACAGGGCTTGAACTCATGAACTGGGAGATCATGACCTGAGCTGAAGTCGGATGCTTAATCAACTGAGTCACCCAGGCACCCCTGATGGAATCTGCATTTAATTTAAGTATACTTCATATTAAAGACAAGTAAAAAAGTAAATAAACAATATTAAAAATGTTTACATAAATAAGCCAAAATTGAAGAACCAAGATATGTTTGTGTTTCATAAGTTTCTACTGCACACCTGTTATGTAGAGTGTCCATAATTAGCTAAATCTAAAAATAAAAATACATAATTTGAAAAACAAATGGATGTTTTCCTTCCTCTTCACAAACTAGAAACAGCTTTTATTTGTGATTATAAAAGTAATGTTTCTCAGCTCATCAAAAAAGACATAACAAAGTAAAAATCACTTATAAATCCCACACACAAAAAAATCACTCAACCATTCTGATATATTTAATTCTAATTACTCTAGTTAACTGTCGAGTTTTTATACCTATTTAAACAAAATTAGAATAATCTACGTTTATAGCTTACCTTTATTTAATTTATAATACATCATGTTTTTCATTTTATTTTTTGCTGCATATTTTTGAGACAGAGCGCGAGCGAACGCAGGGGAGGGGAGGGGCAAAGAGAGGAAGACACAGAATCTGAAGCAGGCCGCAGGCTCTGAGCTATCAGCACAGGGCCGGAGGCAGGGCTTGAACTCACAAACTGTGAGATCATGACCTGAGCCCAAGTTGGACGCTTAACAGACTGACAGGCATCCCTGTGTTTCATTTTATAGCAATAAATATTGGTTCACTTTTTTTTTTTTTTTTTTTAAGGTCTTATGCAGGACTATTGCAATAGGAGAGTGATCAGGCTTAACTCCAAACTCAGCAAAGACTGCTGGGGATTTATGGCCAATAAGCAGGGTGAAGGGATCAGTGGGTGGAAAATTACTGAGGCATATTATCATTTTTAGTAGGTGCATAGTATATGAGAGCAATGTGATTTAATCAATTTCCACTGATGAACATTTATACTCTTTCCAAATTTTGCTAGTGACAATTTTTATATATACATTTTTGCACACTTACCCAATTATTGAAAAGCTTCATTTGTGAATACATTATCATGATAAGCCTTACAGCTATAAGATTTTTATTTAATTACTTATTCAGCAAATCATCTTTATTGAAGGAAATAAAGTTAAACAAACAGGTTATCACTCCAGAAAATACTGGCTTATATATGCCAAAACAAACACTATCAGGTACTGAGGAGGTAAAAAACTGAATAAATAAAGATTAAAATGGTTCCTGATGGCAAAGGACTTTTTAATCTAGGAAAAGGACAGCTATATACACAGCACAGCACAAGGAAAGAATGCAGCAACACAGGGAGAACCACATGTTAACTAAGCATGGAATGAATAATTGAATCTAAATGGAGAATAATCTTGGGGCGCCTGGGTGGCTCAGTCGGTTGAGTGTCTGACTTCGGCTCAGGTCACGATCTCGCGGTACGTGAGTTCGAGCCCCCCGTCGGGCTCTGTGCTGACAGCTCAGAGCCTGGAGCCTGCTTCAGATTCTGTGTCTCCCTCTCTCTCTGACTCTCCCCCGTTCATGCTCTGTCTCTCTCTGTCTCAAAAATAAAAAATAAAACATTAAAAAAAATTTTTTTTAAATAAAAATAAATTGAGAGTAATCTTAACTTAAAGCAATTATTTTGTACTCGAGGTCACTAAAAATGACAGAAAAGAGATAAATAATATACTGTTGACTCCGAGGCAGTATCCAAATACTTTTGCCATAGTAATAATACATGACATTCTTACAGCACTTAATAACATACTATCCTTATAATAATCCTGTGAAAATTACAGATGAGATAACTAAGTTTCCACAAAGAAAAGGCGAATGACAGGAATTGAGCTGCTATTAGTACAGCAGATACTTTATATTTCATTCCTCTAGAATGGAAGCTCTAAGAGGACAAGGGCTTTTTGTCTTATTTTTCATGGTCTCCCCAGCTACAAAGAAGTGTGGACTCCGTAAGGATAAATGTATCCCCAATTTATAGCTGATAAAGATAAGCAATTTGAATCAGTCTGCTAAAGGATACTACTGTAAGATCCTTTTTGTTAGGATAAATGTATCCCCATTTTATAGATGAAGAAATTCAGGCTCTAAAAGATAGTCACATATGCAAGGTCACACAACTATTAAATTAAGGTTCAAAACCAAACCTAGTATTCTTTCCTTAACTATACTGTCTGAAACAGTTGGCTATTAGCTGAAATTTGGAAATCATTTTATAACACTTAATTCAATGTTACTGAAATAATTGTTCTGAATGTATAATCTGTACTTGTCACTAAATTTTAATTAAGTCAGAAATAGAAAGAAAATGGAATTGCCTTAAAAGGAATAGGTTGGCTAATACTCCAGTTGTGTAATGACAGTTTAAAAAGCTTTATTTTACTATTTTAAGTAACAAAAGAGGAACAGAACTTTGAATTTTTTATTAGATTTAAATTTTAAAATAACGTAGCAAAAGAAAGGAAAAATCTACACACATATCTCTCACATGAGGGAAAAACAGAGGACTATTTTAATTGTTATAGTGCCGAGAGATGTTGCAAATCACACATGAGTATCCACTCATTAAAGCAGACACAGGACGGCCTTTTTTGAAGTTGCAGGCCACCATTTGGTTCAAATTACTAAGAAATTCTTAAAAACAATCAAAATACTTTTCTCCAAATAAAACCCTCCTCAAACAAATCTATACTAAAAATTGCCCCCCGATTAGTATGAAACATTAAAGTTAATGCTAAGTAAACAGCAATGTAAAGCGTTAAAACAGTGAGATTGTATCCCTCTGTGCAAGTCCAAATATATCAATAATTCAACAAATATACAGCTTAAGAAACTAAAATGTAATTTACTTTTCTGCCTGCTGAAATTATTTTTCCAGAATATGTACATTTCCTATGTAGTAGTCATTACATATCAATCCTTTTGAACATAAATTAAATTCACAGTATGAAAATATTTGGATATTTATAAAACTCAATTCACTTAGAAGTCCACTGCAATAAATGATCCATAAAATAATAACCTCAATGAAAAACATAGAAAGCAATAATGCCCTAGATCCATTTGAAGATCAAGTTTTTCCTCAAGGAAAATTCTTGCCAATTTTTCAAAGTGTTTTATCAATCAGACTGCTCACCTGGCAAAAATAAAATGTAAAGAGAATAAAAATTCTGGAATTTACTTAGAATTTAGTCTCACATTTTCCCATTCACTGTATAAGAATAACAGAAGTCAAAATGCAATGTTTTCCTTTATCTATCTTAGTATGAAAACACATCCAGAGAAACCTGTAGTCAAAACTCTGAGTTATAAGAGTTTCACGGTAGTTGAGCAAAGGGAAATTCAGGGATAACACTTTAAAATTTCATTTTAACTGACAGCTTCAATTTCTTTCTACATTAAATATTTTCTCAGGACTTACACAAATGTTCTAGACCTTTCCCTCCCCTAAATTCTTAAATGATTCCAATAAACCTCTTCTGAGAACATTTTATGTAACATATACTTTGCTAAGTATTTGTGCATAACTTTATTTCAGCTAATGCTCACATTGACCCTGTGATGAAATCTTCATTTCACATATAACTAAACAAGGCTTAGAGATGCTAAGTAACTTGTCCCAGGTTACAAAACTGTCAGAGGCAAAGTCTGCATCTGAACTAAGGTTTTCAGACTACACCACAACCGTAACCTATCACTTTACTTGGTAATCACATACTGTCTCTACAAGGCATTGTACTACTAATTTTCACCGTTATTTTTCTTAATTTTTTCTATATTCATGTTTTTAAGAGCAAAAATTGTGTTGTGCTTTGAGATCTTACAGTATCCTTTAGCAGACTGATTCAAATTGCTTATCTGATAGGGGCTCCTGGCTGGCTCAGTTGGTAGATTATGCAACTCTTGATCTCAGGCTTGTGAGCTCAAGTCCCAAGTTGGGCAGAGAGCTTACTTAAAACAACAATGACAACAAACAGTCAAAGAATAAAGTTTCTCAATGAAGCATTCAACAAATAACAAAAACCTCAAATTGGTTATATAAAAATGACAGGCTAAAAGTTTAAAGCTTCTCAGAGCCTCACATTTGTTAAATAGAAATGATACTGAACCACCTGAGAGGTTACTGTCAAATGCTTTCCATGTGTATTAACTCTTTTAATCCTCACAACAGCCCTAAGAAATTGGTACATTATTGTCCCATTTTGCAGATGAAAATGCCAAAGGCTAGCGAGGTTATCCTACTTGCCCAAGATTAACGTTACAAACTAGTAGGTGGAGGAGATGAGCTTTCAAATGCCAAGGTATTGTCTTAAGGGTTACTTGCTTAATGTCAAAACTGTCCCTCTAGGACTAGATAATGACTAAAATGAAATCATGTATCCATACGGTATGCAAAAATTTTAACTCTGGAAAATGATTTCTTGGATACGACACCAAAAGCACAGGCGATAAAAGCAAAAATAGACAAACGAGACTACATCAAACTTAACTTCTGTACATCAAAGGACACAATAAGATTTCCTACAGAATGGGAGAAAACAGTGTGTGAATCATACCTCTGATAAGAGGTTAACATCCAGAATATATAAGGAACTCCTACAACTCAACAACAAAACAAATAACCCAATTAAAAAACGGGCAAAGGACTTAAATAGACATTTCTCCAAGATGATATAAACAAGCCAACAAACATAAAAACATGCTCAACATCACTAATCATTAAAGAAATGCAAATCAAAACCACAATGAGATATCACCTCACACTTTTTAAGATGGCTAACATTAAAAACAAACAGAAAATAAATTTTGGTGATGATGCAGAAAAACTGGAACTCTTGCTCACTGCTGGTGGGAATGTAAAATGGTGCAACTGCTACGGAAAACAGTATAGTAATTCTTCAAAAACTTAAAAACAGAATTACCAATATGATCAAGCAATCCCATTTCTGGGTATATATCGGAAAGAAATGAAAACAAGAAAAACTTGAAGAGAGATACTTCCCCACATATGTTCACAGCAGCATTATTCACAATACCAAGATATAAAAACACCCTAAATGTCTATTGGCGGATGAATGGATAATGAAAATGTGTGTGTGTGTGTGTGTGTGTGTGTGTGTGTGTGTGTGTGTGTGAATGAAATATTATACAGCCTTAAAAAAGGAAATCACATCACATGCTACAACATGTATTCAAAGGACATTATGCTAAGGGAAATAAGGCAGTCAAAAAAGACAAATACTGTATGATTTCACTTATATAAGGTATCTAAAGTAGTCAAGTTTTAAAAATAAAGAACGGTGTTGTGACGGGCTAGCAGGCAGAGAAAATGGGGAGTTGTTTTCATTGGCACAGAATTTTAGTTCTGTAAGATGAAAAACTTCTGGAGATCTGTTACACAGCAGTATGAAAATGGTTAATACTACTGAACTGTACATTCAAAAATGGTTAAGTACTTACTTTTATTATATATTTTTACCACACTTAAAAAAATATTAATTCCTTTTTCTTTCACTTCCTTTTCCTGTCCTCCCCGGTACAGTATTCAACAGGAATGTAAAGAAAATGAGGAAAGCAAAGAATACAAAGGCTTCAACAATGTAAAAAAATTGAGAAAACAATAAAACAGCCTCGAGTTCTAACTTATCAATAATTTTTTAACCTGGAAATACCTTGGGCCTCGAGTGAAACAGTATCCTATTGGCAAGAAAATAGAGCAGAGTATTTAAAGGATTTTTGCAGCTGGAAAGCTCAAGTACTATTATGACTTTGCTACTAATTACTCTGTGACCTTGGGTAAAATACTTTCATTCATTCATTCATTCATTCATTCATTCATCAAAAAGTCTGTTTACACATGGGTAAACCTGGTCAAATGAATTTCACCTCTACATAGGATTGAGAAGTAAATGAAACAATTCATATAAAACACTAGGCACAAGTCCTGGCACTTTTTAAGTGCTCAATAAATGCTGGCTATTGCTACTACTTTAAAGCCTGCAGAGCAGGACATGAACAGAGAGAATTCAACTTAAGTCAGTCCAGTACGCTATTCCTTAGTGATTTGCCTCATTTATCGAGAATAATGGTGTTACCAAATCAGATACTATTTAGGAAAACATTGCTGACTATCATTCTTGCCAAATTTGTGCTCCTCTCTTCTAAAGAAACACTCGACTAGGGAAAAGCAGTGTCATCTCAGGTATTCGAAATGTTTGCTTTGGAAAACGGTGTTCTACCCCAGAGGTGGTGGAACCGAGACCTGTACGTTAGCCACTAGAGTTCCCCATTCCTCACCTCATTAGGGGCCTAGGCCTTATCTGGGGGTAAGGATGCAGTGGCAGGGGGGCCACACAACCAAACATCCATATATAACGCCCGACTCAGGTAAGACGGACAAATCTCCTAGGAGAATGAAGCTAGTCTTTACAGAACGGACCGGGGTACCGGCAACATTCGCCAGTCAGCTGAGAGCCGGCATCTCGAAGGCAAGCTGGTGCAGAGAGAATCTCCGGGAGCCCATCCCAGGCCCGGCCCGGCCCAGCCCGGGACAGTCGGGGCAGGGGCGGGGGTGTGTCGGGATGCTCCCCCCGGGGTCCTTGCGGCGGGATCTGGGAGGCCGGGGGCCCCCCGCCGGTTCCCGGAGGGGCGATGGTGGGGGCGGGGGCGGGCTACACGGCGGCCTGGGGACCCGGCAGGTAGGGAAGGGACACCGAGGGCCTCACCGCGGGCCGAGGGCAGTGGGTAGAGCTTCTCCGCCTTCTGCAGGAAGCGCTGGGCCTTCTCGCGGTTGCCGGCGTTCAGGGCCTCCCGGGCGATCTCGACACATTTCTCCGCCTCATCCCGGTTCCCCTCCATGGCTTGCGCTTTCTTCCGTTTCCTCCAGCGGCACAGCTACGGAGGACGGAAGCCGCGGCCGCGATGGAGGCGAGCCGGCCCGGGGTGGGGGCGTGCGGTGGCGAGCGGGGAGGAGAGCAGAGGACCGTGGCGGCGGCCCCGGCGGACTGGCGGGCTCTCGGCTCCGCCTCCTCACGGCGGCCTCCCCGCCCCCCGCGGGCCGCTACAACGCGAGTCGCATCCCTCCGGGCCCCCGGACCGAGCTCCCGGGCCTGGACGTCGGTGCGGACTCCCCTGTCCGTGCGCTGCGCCGGCAGGCTCGGAGCCGACCAACTTCGGGGTTGGGAGGGGAGGCGGGCGATACCAGCCCCGCTGCCCGCCGGGGGACTGCGCCGAGGTAGGGGACCCGGCCACCCGCCTCGGCAGCGCCGTGCCCCCTGACCTCCCAGGGCGGCCAGCGCAGGCAGGAACCGCCTTCCAGGCGGCCGGGGCGACGGAGGGGTCTGGGGACGCTCCCTACAGGAAAATTCCCAGGGATCGAAGGGCTCGCCTCTGGGCCCCCTTAAGCCTTGGGGGGTTTCGGTCAGGTGAGTACTGGCGCTGTCAGTCCCTATGCAGCGCTTCCGGCACAGGTGTTTAGAAGCGCATCAGAGCCTCGTTTGGTCCTAACCATGGGTTATTTTATTTCAGCTACACCCCATTTTTCTGACCCATATTCCATTAAATTGTCTCTCAGTACATCCACAAGGTGTGGACACTTTGTTTGTACTTTTCGCAAATTTTTCTCGTGAAAAGCCCAAATCCTCATCCTTTATGACCCAAACAAGGCGGGAGCCACCTTTTTAATGTGTCACCATCAGAGAAATAAACTACTTGTTGGGTTTTCTCCCCTCTCGCATTTTCAGGACATTCCCTGGTGAAATGCTGAACCATGTCACGTTGGTCTCTTTGAAGGGGGGAAAGGGACCACTTACTTATTGCTTGGTAATGTCCTCCATATAAGAAAAAAAAAAAATTTAGGGACTGCTCACAAAGCAAGTATCAAAATGAGCCATTCAACTCAACCAAAATAATACTCAAGCTATTGTTTGCATGCAAATAAACACCTAACTCAGGACTTACAAAGAAATACTTCTTAAGAATGGGAATAGCATGGCCTCCCAAAGGGTTAACTACTGAAAATTTAATTCAAGTAGACTTCCAAAACACTGTAGCCTAAGAAAACACGTTTCAAAGTCCAAACTGAAAGTTCGCTCTGTGGAGGTAGCTGTAACGCAGGACTTCCTCCTTTACCTGCCCTCTCCTTCCCCATATCCACCACAGCAAGTGCCCACCAGGGAAATGACATCACATAAAGCAGGCACAGCCAATCTGAACTGGGACGGTCAAGCTTAGCCTAAGCAGCAGCAACTTGGCCCATTCCAGCTTCTGGCTTTTTAAAAAATTTTAATAGCTCATTACATAACATTAAAAAAAAATTATACTTGGGTCTTCTGACTTGGTTGATCTACAAGTTCAATTTCAAGAAAAGAAATATGCTTAGGTTACTGTTGTAGGAGATACCTACTCAAAAAAAAAAAAGGAAAAAAAAAGGAATTCCTATTGCAATCAAGCAAATTTAAAACACAACTAGTTTGGGATATGACCTTTATTGAGCTTATCCACTGGAGTGGAAATAATGTCTGTACAAAACCAAATGTTTGTTACTATAACTTCTGCATCACAATTAAAATCCAAACAGTTTTTTAAAAACAGTCAACTCAATCAAAACCCACTACTTCAGAATCAATAGCTTCTTTGAAGCCACAGTAACACTTAAATATGGTTAAGACTCGAATGCAGAAATTTGGTTGGTTGGAAAGCTAATTAAACTTCCAACTTGCTCAAATAGAATTACAAAAAGGCAAAATTGTGTTTTTCACAGAGATACAGTCCACTGGAATCACCAACACTGGACAGCTGTTAAGAGTATTTAGAGTCCTGAGATAATAAGGAATCCAGGCATCCTTTAAACAGTCTTCTGTTGTCCTTTCTTCCCAATCAGAGATTTGTGGATGTGTGGAATGACACCTAGGAAAGGGACAGGGATTAATTCCACTTTTTAGTATACACATTTTAAAAACCACACCATACTTAAAAACAAGACAGTTTGACATTTAACCTGGAAGGTGTCTTTACATGTACAGCTCAAGTATGTAAAAACTCATTCAGTTATATACATAAACCAAATTTCATGATGCAACCACAATGAAGATCAGTGAAAATAGTACTTCTGGACTAGAAATTACTACTAAGAACTGAAGAATGTTTTCTCCAAAGGAGTAAAATTTAGTATTTACATACCACCACCAGCAATTGTAGCCTTGATGAGAGAATCCAATTCCTCATCTCCACGAATAGCAAGTTGCAAGTGACGAGGAGTAATACGCTTTACCTTCAAGTCTTTTGATGCATTTCCTGCCAATTCAAGTACCTACAAGGGAGATTCTAATCAATCTCCTTCCAACTTTCCTTAAAGACCAATGCCCAAGGGGTAGAATCGAATCTTCACGGAGATACATCTACCAAATGTCGCCTTCCTCCACTACCTACCTGAATGGCAACACTTGAAAAGGGGGCACGCAATTTTATTTCCAAGAGCAGCAAACTCAACCAAGCTCAGTAGGATCTCGTAATGAACACCAGCCCCCTCTAGCGTTCTCAGAAGCTTCTTGCCGCGTTTAGAGCCTGGGAGTTTTTCTTGCATCACTTTCCTCCTTCCCTCTCGTCGCCACCCCCAACCCCCCCAAACCTTTTCCAGATTATAAAGCGTACACCCATTTACCTCTGCGGTGAGGTACTCCAGGATGGCTGCGCTGTACACAGCGGCAGTCGCGCCCACACGTCCATGACTGGTCGTCCTAGATTTCAGGTGTCGATGAATACGGCCCACCGGGAACTTAATTTTAAGCACACAAACATAAATGCACAAAGATGTTAGCGTCCAAGATGGTAATATTACACGCGCGCCAAAGCAAGGGGTATGGACGCTGGTGCAGCAACGCGCCCCAGCATCGACACACGTGATCGCCCCCCCCCTTCGATATTTATCGTATCGGCAAACCAAGTCGCGATACCGCATCACCCACGCAAAGACGAAACGCCCGTCTAGACCGAAGATAAACAAGAAAAGAGGAGTAAAGAAAAACACCACGGCTCCCGGACTGCACGAACCACCACTGACCTGCAAGCCGGCTCTCTGCGAGCGGGAAACCGCCTTTGTCTTGGCCTTTCCGGAGTCCTTCCCAGCCTTACCGCCAGCCTGCGGCGCGCACACGCCCGCGAGCGAAGAAGGAACGGGGAATATAGGATTACCAGGGCGGCGTGCCCCTCCCCCACCGCGGCGCGGCCCAGGCGCGAGCGCGGCCCCGTGCCCAGCCGGGGTCTCAGGCCAGCCGCGCGCTGCAAGGGCGACCCCGCCC